>NC_134353.1:423711742-423741742 GCF_048569485.1 Anomaloglossus baeobatrachus
CCACCCACGTTCACCATACAACCTGACGGAACTGGAGAAGATCTGCAAGGAAGAATGGCAGAGGATCCCCTAGGTGTTGAAAAACTAGGTGTGAAAAACTTGTTGCATCATTCCCAAGAAGACTCATAGCTGTACTAGCTCAAAAGGGTGCTTCTACTCAATACTGAGCAAAGGGTCTGAATACTAATGACCATGTGATATTTCAGTTTTTCTTTAATAAGATTGCAAAAATTTCTAAATTTGTTTTTTCTGTCAAGATGGGGTGCAGCGTGTACATTAATGAGAAAAAAAATGATCTTTTTATAATTTACCAAATGGCTGCAATGGAACAGTGAAAAATTTAAAAGGGGTCTGAATACTTTCCGTACCCACTGTACATGTTGGCAAACTGCAGTCTAGCTTTTTTGTGTCTGTCAGCAGTGGGGTCCTCCTGGGTCTCCTGCCATAGTTTGCGCTGACACGAATGCCCCCTGAGCCTGCAGGACAGCTTTAAGTTCTTTGGAACTTGATTGAGGATGCTAAATCACCATCCGGCGTAAGCCTTGCTGCACTGCTACCTTTCAATTTTTCACTGCCGTCCACGTCCAGGGAGAGAAGCTACAGTGCCATGGGTTGTAAAATTCTTATGTTGCGCACCGTGGACAAAAACTTCAAGATTTCTGGAGATGGACTTTTAAAAACTGATATTGTGGATGGTTTGGTTCTCATGTACTCAGACAGTTTGGTCTTTCTGTTCTCCATGTTTAGTGTTGCACACAGACACACACAATACAAAGATTGAGTCAACTCCTCCCTTTTTATCTGATTTCAAGTGTGATTTTTATATAGTCTACACCTGTTACTTGCCACAGGCAAGTTTGAACGAGCATCATATGCTTGAATAAAAAGTTACCCAACAATTTTGGAAACATGGCAACAATTTTGTCTAGCTCTTTTTAAATTGTGAGTGAAATTATGTCCAATTTGTCTTTTTTGTTCCACTACACAAAGGAAATGAACAGGAGTATAACAAAGTGTAACTGCAATCATTTGTGTGTCCAAACGCTTCATATTGACAGAATGGCAAGAGGCAGCCAGAGAGGAGAGAGAAGGGGTGTTATTCTGTTACGGTGTCAATCGCGGTCTTGTAAGGGTCATCCAGAGAACATGTAGCGACTCCCTCACGAGCCAGCTGACAAGTTAGGCATCGGTGCCATACTAGCCGGGTGGGACTAGCCATGGTAGCTAGTAAAAACCGCCCAATTGTATTACTCTTGCAAGCCTTCTGGATGCGAGAATGACAACAAAGATTTTATGCCATAATCCCGATATTATCCGAACATCCCTGTGGTTATAGGTAGTAGAAAAAGTTTGTCAGGTGTTTGGGTCCATGGAGTACTATTAACGTGCTACATATCTAAGCAAGTTTATTTTAAAGGTAGGAAACATGAGGCTTGTTGCACGGCTGAAACTGAAATTCAGCCAGAAACTGACCGAGAAGCTGGAGAGAGTAGCACAAGTCTATCACAGTCCGGGACCAATACCCTGTGTTAGACAGTAGTTATTAGAAGTCCAGGGCTAGTTATATTCCATTTTGAACAGTAGATGGTGGTAAAACCCTGGGAATGATTAGATTATAGGAAGTTTTATGCACTCCCACAAGCAGCCACCAGATGTCAGTAGAGCGTTATGAACTCGATAGCTGGTTGTAGAAGTTTGATTTCATAAAATGGGGTTTCCAGTTTTTCAGCCTCTATTTATGGATAGATCAGCAATTCTGTTGCAGTGTTGATAAAGAGGGTGTTATGAGGTCCCAACCCTTATATATAAGGCAGATTGTCAGGGGATCTAAAAGGATTCTTGAATAGCAGTATGATAGAGTGGCCCACAAGATAACTGACCATAATTGAGGCCAGCCCAAGGTGTAAATGTATGAGAGGTCAGTACTGGGAAATCACCGCTGGCCAAGCGCACGTGCTCTCCTGGAGCACCACCGACCCTCACCTCGCCAAGCCACAGAGAAAAGGCCCCACAACTCCAGAAGGATCTTAACAGCTGAATGGAGTGAAGGTCATCACAAGTATAGCAGTCCGCCAAGGTCCACAGGAAAAGCCGTAGTCTTGAACCTGTAGATTGAGGCCTGAAAGTACAGGGACGGAATACTGCTGCAAGAAAGGGCTTAAAAAAAAAAAAAAAAATCCTCTTGCACTTTTCGTGATAGGGAAGGTGCTCCAAGTGATGGATGGTTCTACCTACGTCTAGCTGGGGCTTGCCTGCTCTGGAGTCAGAGCTTGCTTATGTGCATCCAAGCTTCTGGCCACGTCGCATAAAATTCAATCTTTAGTAAAACTGTGTGTATAATATTATATATATATATATATATATACATGCTGCGTTAGTGTACGTGTTATCAGACATGATAGATATAGAGAGATATATCTATAAGGGATCATTATCCCTGATTAAGCAAGCTGCACTTTAACACATGCGACAGCAAAACGTAAGTTGGGGATTTTTGCTTTACCTTTTAAAAGTACGCTGCTGTGAATTACTACAATCTTCCTATGGGTATGTAGGCCATCCTCTCTACATGTGCTGCAGCCATGCAATGAGTTTTTTCAATGCTTACTATGGATGTTACATAGATACATAGCCTAAAAAAAAAAAAAAAGACCTAGGTCCATCTAGTTCAACCTTCCTCCGCCAGTTCTACATTTGTTCACCAAGGCTACTTTCACACATCCGGATTTTTGCTCTGCGGCACAATACGGCGTTCTTCAGAAAAACCGCAACCGGCTTTTGTAACGCCGGTTGTGTTTTTTTTTGCATAGACTTACATTAGTGCCGTATTGTGCCGCAGGGTCTTGCGTTCGGTCCGGTTTTTGCCGCATGCGGCAGATTTAGCCGATGCCGCGGCCGGATCGAACGTTCCCTGCAACGTTTTTTGCTCCGGCAAAAAACACTGTATCGCACCGCATCCAGCCGCTGCGACGCATTTTTCAATGCATACCTATGGAGGCCGGATGCGGCGTGATGCGGAAAAAAACGCATCCGCTCGCCGCATGCGGTTTTTTCCACTGCGCATGCTCAGTAGCGTGCCGCAACTGGAAAAAACCGGACGGGCCGCATGTAAAAACGTATGCAAAGGATGCGGTGTTTTCGTTGCATAGGTTTCACAGCCGGATTGAGCCGCACTGCTCAAACCGGATGTGTGAAAGTAGCCTAAGTCATTTATAACCATTTATTGTTTCTGCCATAAAATGAAATAGCTGATCATTAGGAGCAGTTCATGAACAGTTTGATTGTGCACCCTTACCTTTCTTTGTTTGCACTATTGCACTTTGGGTGACCTTAAGGTGTTTTTATATCTGACTCCAAGTGGTGTCCATGAATTTTGCATGCCATTCCCCCTAACAGCAGCAGTGTCACTTTGTACTGTTTTAGTCTATTCCATCCTGCCTATTTATGTCTTCTCTTCTCGAGTGTATTTCTATGTCATTAATAAAAATTATTGCATTTGTTTACAAAACCAAACACTTTATTCTCCTATTTTCTCATACAAGATCTTTAGTGTCCAAAAAAATGACCATCTTACCCATCAATTATAAGCTGATCATACTGAGCTGGTTTGTCACACACAGGACATGTCCACGTCGGTTTTTTTTCATTCATTTGTAAATAAAAGACTGCATCAAAGCACTGCAGGTGGGCACAGGTCTCTGCCCGACATGGTACTGTTAGGCGCATTTTTACAAGCTGAAAAACAGAAATGCATTAATATCTACAGCTTGCAGCAATGATACTTTGACAACTGTCATACTTTTAACCCCTTAACGACTGCAGGCAGTAATATTACGTCCTAGCAGTCAGTGTTACTGCTCGCGGTCTGCCGTCGGCAGCTTGCCGCGATCGGCGCACATCTCAGCTGATTTTCACAGCTGAGATGTGTGCCTGCTAGGCACGAGTAGAAACTTTATCTGCCCATGCCGTTTAACCTCTTAAATGGTGCTGTCAAGATGTAACAGCGCCATTATAATGGCATCGGCGGTAAACATTTACTTACCGGCCGATACCGGAAGTCACGTGACGTGATCACGTGACTTCCGGTGGTTGTCATGGTAGCACAGGGTCATGTGATGACTCCTGTGGCTCACATGAATAACTTTCGGTTTCACTCGGCCTGGAGCTGAGTGAGGCAGAAAATTAGCATATCTGCTGTTTACAGCTGTATAGCTGTGATCAGCAAAAAAGAAAAGTTTTAAAAAATTAAAAAAAAAAAACACATGTTTAGAAACGCCCCATCAAAATATAAAATCAATTAATCTAATTGGTAAACTGCGTAGTGGCAAAAAAATTCTAAATGCCAAAATTATGTTTTTTGTCGCCACAAATTTTCCGCAAAATGCAATAACAGGCGATGAAAACGTAGCATGTGCGCAAAAATGGTACCGTTAAAAACGGCAGCTCAAGACGCAAAAAAATAAGCCACCACAGAGCCATAGATCCTGAAAAATAACGCTACAGGTCACGGAATACGGCGTAAAATGTGCGCCACTTTTTTCAGACAAACTTCCGATTTTTTTTAACCCCTTATAAGTAAACCTATACATGTTTGGTGTCTACGAACTCGCACTGACCTTAGACATCATACCCACACATTAGTTTTACCATATAGTGAACACAGTGAATAAAATCTCAAAAACAATAGTGCTATTGCACTTTTTTTTGCAATTTTTCCGCATTTGGATTTTTTTTGCAGTTTTCCAGTACACTATATGGTAAAACTTATGCTTGCCTTTAAAAGTACAGCTCGTTCCGCAAAAAATCACCCCTCACATGACCATATTGACTGAAAAATATAAAAAAGTTACGTCTCTCGGAAGAAGAATGGTGAAAAAAAAAAAGGAAAGCGAAAAAAAAATCGGCCAGTCGTGAAGAGGTTAAGCTTTCAGTGTGCGTTTTCAGAGGGAAAAATAAAAAATCATCTGTAGTGCATTACATAAACCCTTATTTGTTAAAGTTATTTTAGGAAAAAAAGGTTTTTTTTGTTTTTTATTTTAAAAGGGAAAACGCCACTTATGTAGACAGCCATTGCTGATCTTGCAGCACCATCCCATTCAAAAGTTAATAAACAGAATTACAGCTTCTTTCAAGTATAGCAATGCATATAATTTCATGCCAGTCACAGCTCCTATTGTCTTACCGGACAAATCAGTGATACTCTGACGCCAGTAGTAGCAATCTCACTGTCTGGATCTAGACGCAGTTTATCCCTTACTACATTTATTGAGGAAAAGAAGAAAACGGTTTTAATATAGGTTGTTATAACAAAGATATAAACATTCCTTTCTCCTAGCACCATGAGAAAAAAATTAAGGACCACACTGACATTTCAGGGAAAAATTGCAGTACTGCTATGAATTGTTGGTCTCCAAACCAAATCTTACCAAGAGTCTTGCACAATTCTGGATGCTTCACACCAATGGTTTTTAAACGTTGTAGAAGTTCAGATGAGGTTCTCTGTCTCACCAAATACAAGCCCACAGAATAACTCTGTTCAAGAAAGCAAAAATAAGTAGGCAATTGTTCAAAGCTAGCAACATGACTAGAGACATTTGTTACTTTTGATTAATTGTGGACGGACTAAACTAAAGCTGCCGCTGACATGACCGTTCCAGGAGCCAGAGGCCACGCTGTACACACTGGCATCAGGATTACAGGAGCCACGAGGGATCCTTTAGCATTAGTCAAGATCAGTTTTATGAAATAAAACTCAGCTTGCTACTCTATTCTGACCATGAAAAATATTACCGTATTTTTCGGACCATAAGACGCACTTTTTTCCCCCCAAATGTTGGGGGAAAGTTGGGGGTGCGTCTTATGGTCTGACTGTGGCTGCGGGGAATGAGGGTGCTGCGGTGGAGCGGGTCATCAGGGGCACGAGCAGGCTGTAGCAGCCTGCTGTGACCTCGTGGACCCGCTCATTACATATGCACGCCCATCCTCCCGCCCATTTCTCAGCGCAGCAGCCGGCACTGACAGGTGGGCGGGAGGACTACTGATGGTGCTACATAATCAAGGCATAAGAAATTAGGTTAACAATGGTCAGAACAGAGATGTGCCAGGGAGATAGATCCTCATCATCCCTCATCATCCATCCTCATCCATCCTCCATCCTCATCCATCCTCATCCATCCTCCATCCTCATCCATCCTCCATCCTCATCCATCCTCCATCCTCATCCATCCTCCATCCTCATCCATCCTCCATCCTCATCCATCCTCCATCCTCATCCATCCTCATCCATCCATCCTCATCCATCCATCCTCATCCATCCATCCTCATCCATCCATCCTCATCCATCCATCCTCATCCATCCATCCTCATCCATCCATCCTCATCCATCCATCCTCATCCATCCATCCTCATCCATCCATCCTCATCCATCCATCCATCCTCATCCATCCATCCATCCTCATCCATCCATCCATCCTCATCCATCCATCCATCCTCATCCATCCATCCATCCTCATCCATCCATCCATCCTCATCCATCCATCCTCATCCATCCATCCTCATCCATCCATCCTCAATCCATCCATCCTCAATCCATCCATCCTCATCCATCCATCCTCAATCCATCCATCCTCAATCCATCCATCCTCATCCATCCATCCTCATCCATCCATCCTCATCCATCCATCCTCATCCATCCATCCTCATCCATCCATCCTCATCCATCCATCCTCATCCATCCATCCTCATCCATCCATCCTCATCCATCCATCCTCATCCATCCATCCTCATCCATCCATCCTCATCCATCCATCCTCATCCATCCATCCTCATCCATCCATCCTCATCCATCCATCCTCATCCATCCATCCTCATCCATCCATCCTCATCCATCCATCCTCATCCATCCATCCTCATCCATCCATCCTCATCCATCCATCCTCATCCATCCATCCTCATCCATCCATCCTCATCCATCCATCCTCATCCATCCATCTCCATCCTCCTCCATCCTCCTCCATCCTCCTCCATCCTCCTCCATCCTCCTCCATCCTCCTCCATCCTCCTCCATCCTCCTCCATCCTCATCCATCCTCATCCATCCTCCTCCATCCTCATCCATCCTCATCCATCCTCATCCATCCTCATCCATCCTCATCCATCCTCCTCCATCCTCCTCCATCCTCCTCCATCCTCCTCCATCCTCATCCATCCTCATCCATCCTCATCCATCCTCATCCATCCTCATCCATCATCATCCATCATCATCCTCATCCATCATCATCCTCATCATCCTCATCCATCATCATCCTCATCATCATGCTTTACAGTGAGCACAGTGAGATTACACAACTCTTACACAGAAGGTTGTGATGGTTAACTTATGGAAAGGTTTTTTGAAGACTAATTAAATCTGCTGGAACCAGTCAGCTTCTGTTATAATATTGTAGGGAATATATAGTGCCTTGAAAATGTGTTCATACCCTGTGAACTCTCCTACATTTTTTTTTCTTGTTAAAGCCAAAAACAAATATATTTTATTTGATATATCAACACTATATAGTATTTGTCAAGTGCAACGGAAATTATACATTATTTTCTAAATAAATTTAAAAATATCAAACTGATCATTAGAATGTGTATTTGGATTCAGCCCCAGAGACAATATTTTGCAGGACCACCTTTAGCTACAATTGCTACTGCAAGTAGTTTGGGGTATGTCTACCAGTCTTGCACCTCTAGAGGCTGAAAAATGTGCCTATTCTTCTTTGCAAAATAGCTCTAGCTCTGAGATTGGATGGAGAACGTCTGAACAGCAATTTTAAGTCACGCAATCACAATGGGATTCATCTCTGACTGGGCCATTTACACACATGAAGATGCTTTGATCTGTCTTTTCTTAGCAAATTGCAAATTAAACTTCTTAGGTATGGTTTGCCTTCAAAAATTGCTTTTCTTCTTGTCACTTCCATAAAAAGGCCAGATTTGTGGAG
The DNA here is from genome assembly GCF_048569485.1 of Anomaloglossus baeobatrachus. Taxonomy (NCBI): domain Eukaryota; kingdom Metazoa; phylum Chordata; class Amphibia; order Anura; family Aromobatidae; genus Anomaloglossus; species Anomaloglossus baeobatrachus. The sequence continues at coordinate 423,719,730 of NC_134353.1, forward strand.
TATGTGACTAATATTTGTCCTGTGCACAGATTCGCCCACTTAGTCACTACTGAGGAGCTGCAGAATAGGGCTGTGGAGTCAGTAAGCCAAAACTCCAACTCATACTCAATTTCCCGGATTCCGACTCCAACTCCCTCATACAGTTGAAACCAGAAGTTTCCATCCACTCTCTATACAGACATCTGCAGGTTTTTCTCTATCTGACATGAAATCAGAATAAACCTTTCTTGTTTTAGGTCAATTAGGAACCAAAAGTATTTCTATTTGCCAAATGCCAGAATAATGAGAGAATGAGAGGCATTTTTATTACTTTCTGCAAAGTCAAAAGTTTACATACACAAAGTACTATGCCTTTAAAACAATATGGGACAGCCCATATGATGTCGTGTCTTTTGAAGCGTCTGAGTTAATTAGGTACAGACCTGTGGATGTATTTTAATGCACAAATGAAACACACTGCATTTTTGTGTAGCATCATGGGAAAGTCAAAAGAAATCAGCGAAGATCTCAGGAAGAGACTTGTGGACTTATAAGAGTCTGATTCATCCTTGGATGCAATTTCCAGATACCTGAAGGGGTCTCATTCAAGTACAAAGATGGGAATGTCCAGCCATTATACCGCTCAGGAATGACACGGGTTCTCTGTACCAGAGATTAACGTGCTTTGGTCAGACATGTGCATATCAACCCAAGAACAAAAGCAAAAGACCATGTGAAGATGCTGGTGAAAGCTAGTAAGATTGTGGCATTATCCACAGTGAAACGAGAACTGTATCAACATGGGCTGAAAGGCTACTCTGCCAGGAAAAAACAATTACTTCAAAAGAAACAGAAAAAAAGCCATATCCTCACAGGAACATAGGCCTTAAGAGACAGGTCATGTATTCTGACTAAACTAAACTTGAACTGGTTGGCTATAATGACCATCGTTACAGTTTGAGGAAAAAGGGAGAAGATTTGAAGTCTAAGGACTCCATCCAAACTGTGAAACACGGTGGTGGCAGCTTCATGGTGTAGGGTCAGCAGCTTCATGTTGTAGGGTCATTTGGCTGCAGGAGGGACTGGTGCACTTCACAAAATAGATGGAATCATGAGGAAAGAAGATTATTTGGCAATACTGAAGCAACATCTCAAGACATCAGCCAGGAACTTAAAGGTTGGGCGGAAATGAGTCTTCCAAATGGACAATGACCTGAAGCAAACTGCCAAACTGGTTACAGAGCGTCTTAACCTCGTTATGACATTGGACGTACTGGGGATGTCATGGCTCCTGTCGAGGTAATCACCGCCGGCTGCTGTGGTGAGCCCCCGCACATGTCAGCTGATCTGAACAGCTCATATATGCGTCTGTCAGGCGTGTGTGGGTCCGCAATCCACCCGCACCTCTCACCCCCTTAGATCGTGCTGTCAAAATGTGACAGTGCCATGTAAGTGCCCGCAGCGGGTAACGTGCACTTACCCACTGCCAATGGAGGTCCCGTGACATGATAATGGGGAGCCGATGGTTGTCATGGTAGCACAGGGTCATGTGATGACTCCTGTCACTATCATGACTTCCTTCCTCTTACAGTGGAGTTAAACTTATGGTTTCAACTGTACATGGCTGATGCTTGTGATAAATTTACTGTAGTAAAATGGGATCACTCCTTACAGTGCTACACAGATTCATCTCAACTAAAAGCCTAAATTCGTTGATCAGGAATGGAAGAGATATTTATAGATTTCATAACTTTTCCAAATTCTTATGAAAAAATATTCATCAATTACTGCATTGAACCACTAAACTCAATTATATATTTTAGAAGTTAGAGTCTGACCATTTTATACAGCCCTGCTGCAGAGATCCACAGGCCTCTTGGCTGCTTCTCTAAATATCCCTTAGGATATCTGTTTAGGTGGACGGCCATGTCATGGTAGGTTTGCAGTTGTGCCATACTCCTATTTTTGGGTGATGTATTGAGTAGTGCTCTGTGCAATTTTCACAGCTGTGGCAACTGTGTTTTGTTTATTTTAACTATAACCCAACCCTGCTTTACTCTTCTCCACAATTTTATCCCTGACCTGTCCAGATGTTGCTCATTTTACGATGCTGTTAGATCTCTAATGTTCTAAAACAAATCTCGGAGGCCTTCAGAGAACAGTTGACATTATACTGAGAATTTACTAATTAGGTGACTTTTGGAGGCAATTGGTCACTTAGAAGTATCAAATTACTGGGGGCTGAATACAAATGAACGTCACAATTTTCAGATTTATATTTTTAAAATGTTTAGTAAATCATGAATCATTTCCTTCACACTTCATAAACACTTGCCACTGTTGGTATGCACTGTCATATAGCCACCGGACGGTGAGATGCCGCCACTGCAGACCTCTGCTGCTGACAGGGCCTCCATGATCACTTATTGTGGTGATCTAAAAGGACGAACAGCGACGCAGCCTGCAAGTGACATGGGGCTCTGACCCATTAGATGGGATCCAATACAGCTACCCTTGTTCATTTACCTGCTCTGAGGGCAAATAAGAGGACTAAGATTGATGGCCTAATCGATCGGATACATCATAAGTCTTTTCTGTATATCCCCTGATGAACCCCAATACGCCGGGGGGAAACGCGTCGGAATCAACACCAGTCCCAGCAGATAAGTAACTGGGATATTTAGGCCAATTATTTACATGTGGGATTAGGACCCTAACCATACGTATCCCCTTTATATCATTGTGCAATTGGGGATTGACATATATATTTTTGTATGGGATCGAGGTCTGACCATAGATAATTTGACATACGACTATGTGAATATTTTTAAGCACCTTGCACCTGGTGGTGGGTTTAGTCATGTGATAATGACAGGGGCAATGAGGGTCAGCCGCCTCGGAACGGGGGCACCCAAAACATTAAGGTGACTTCTACCTCCGTTGTCAGGCAGGGATAAATCAAGGGAGGTATAGGCCCTATAACCCTGAAAAACGAAATATCAACTTAGCTGTATACTCCCCTATAATAGAATTGAATTTCAAGAATTTAAAGAAAATGACAAACTGTTTACTTCAAATTATAGAAACTCCTCTACCATAGAGAATACATGGTTTATAAAAATGAAGACTTAAGTACACATACCTTTCCATAGTTTCCCCATGTGACAGTCACTTTGTTGCTAGCTGAAGACAGATACATGAGATTGGTAAGATTTATTGGGCGACACGGCCTCTTAGGTTCAACACCAGGTTTATTGGATGGGTAATAGCCCTAATGGAATAAAACTAATGTTTAATGAAGCCCAATGCTACAGAAAGCAAAAGGGAGGAAATAACTATCAAGTGATTAGGTAAGGAAGTATTTACTTACTGGCACTGAACAATAGTTGTGATTGACTTTAACAGCAATGTTGGGAGGGTACTGATCCTCTTGTGGACAGCTAGTGTCAGTGTAACAAATTCTGGGAGAAAAAAAAAAAACAGGTGTAGCACACAGTTTGAACTAAAGCGCACCAATCATCAGGATTTTCACATATAACCTAAAGCCAGTGCTATACTCGCACTATCAGTCTGATTCTCTACATACCTTTAGGCGTCAGCTCAGATGTATTGGTTTTTTAACCTCTTCATGACATATGACGAACTGGGTACGTCATGGCTCATGACTGGTTAATCCCTGCCTGCTGCCTCCGGCAGAGATCACTGCACGTCAGCTGATTTGAACAGCTGACATGTGCGGCTATTAGGAACAAGTGGATACGCTACCCACTCGTGCCTGTTAACCCCTTACAGCGTGCTGTGAAAATGTCACAGCGCGATGTAACAGCGGGCCGCGGTAAGCACTCACTTACCTGGCTCCATCGGAAGTCACGTGATGTGATCACGTGGATCCGATGGATGCCATGGTAGCACAGGGTTATGTGATGACTCCTGTAGCTATCATGAGTCAGCTCCCCTCAGCTGGCAAAGGGCCATTTGTGAGAGGAGAGCTGCTTTTGTGCAGATCAGAGCAATGCTACTCTGATCTACAGGATACAATGAGCGATCAGACTGCTGATCGTTATAGTCCCCTAAGGGGGCTAGTAAAATAGAAAAAAAAAAAAATATAAACAAAAAGTTAAAAAGTTTAAATTTTTTTTAAAAAAACAACCCAAAAACCTAAACATTCAAATCAACCTTCTATTCACCCCATTAAAAATAAAAGTTAAAAAATAAAAAATTACACAAATTTGGTATCACTGCATTCAGAAATGCCCGATCTATCAAAATATAAAATCAATTAATCTGATCGGTAAACTGTAGCGGCAAAAAAAATCAAAACGCCAAAATTACATTTTTGGTTGCTAATTTTGCGCAAAATGCGATAACAGGCAATCAAAGCGGCATTTCTGCGCAAAAATGGTACAGATAAAAATGTCAGTTCAAAACACAAAACAAGCCATCACTGAGCAACAGATCCCGAAAAATGAGAACCCTACAGATCACGGAAAATGGCGCAAAAAGAGCGCTTTTTTTTTCAAACTTCAGAATTTTTTTTAACCCCTTAGATAAAAGTAAACCTCTACACGTTTGGTGTCTACAAACTTGTGCCTGCCTGAGTATTCCACCATCAGTTTTACCATAGACTGAATACAGGGAATAAAATATCTTAAAAACCATCATGCAATCGCACTTTATTTTTGCAATTTTTCTGCACTTGGGAATTTTTTTTGCCGGTTTCCAGTACACTATATGGTAAACCGTATGGTTTCATGTAAAAGTAGAACTCGTCTCACAAAAAATAAGCCCTTACATGGCAAGATTGACAGAAAGATAAAAGTTATGGCGCTTGGAAGAAGGAGCAAAAAAAATAAAAAAAATAAAAAAAAAAACATGGAAAAACTGAAAATAACCCGGGGGTGAAGGGGTTAAAGTCCAAGCAAGTTAAGTTTATAACATTAGCTGCTTGTTGAGTGACATCAGCTGTGGATCAGCTAATAGCTGGGGTGGGTTCATAGTTATCCCCTCCCCCTATTACTTATGACATATAAACAGAATTTATTTACTTAGACTTGCAGGACCTGTGCTGAGGTCATACATGTGACCAGAAGGGGCGGGGCCTCAGCCAAAAAAAGCTGATACCAGGAAGCAACATTTTCTGTTGGCTGAGGCCCTGCCCCTACTGGTCACATGGATATGACCTCAGCATAGGTCCTGCAAGTCAAAGTAAATAGATTCTATAATAGAATTAGCATAAGTAACAGGGGGCGGGAATCACTATGAATAGCTACTAGCTGCTGTCACTCAACAAGCAGCTAATTTATATAAACTTTACTTGCTTGAATTTTAAAAAACCTATACATCTGAGCTGATACCTATATGTATAGAATCAGCCTGATAGTACCAGTGCTATTCTGGCACTAGGTTATATAGTAAAATCCTGGTGATTGGTGCGCTTTAAATGACAAAAAGGTCTAGATAATTACTTACCTCAACACAACTTGAACAGATTTTGTGCCAGGATGCAAATCCCTACACAAAAAAAGGAGAAAGAAAATAGTTATATCACCTCAAATTATCCAGGACACATCTTTACATTAAAGGGAACCAGTCAGGTCCAATATGCGCCCTGAACCACAAGCAGTTCTGGGTGTATATTGCTAATCCCTGCACCTGGTAGCATAGATAGAGATCTTTAGAAAAAGTATTTCTAAAGATCTCTTACCGTATGCTAATGAGCGAGGGCACTAGTCCCCTGGGCGTTATTTCCCCTGGCTTCTCTGCTCCATTAGCATGTTAGTAGGCCCCTGTGGGTGTGCTAACATGCTAATGAATGTGCAGTATCAGAGGATGATCTCTCACCTCTTTGCTGCCATCGCCACCCGACACTGGATTTCGGCTCAGTGTGCATGACTCCGGAGTTGAGGTCATGCGCACTATGAAGCCGGGTGTACACGTCCTGGCTTCAAACTGAAGTGGTGCACATGATTGAAAGTCCGGGGTCATGCGCACTGAGCCGAAATCCAGTGTCGGACGGCGATGGCAGCAGAGAGGTGAGTGAGATCATCCTCTGATACTGCACATTTATGAGCATGATAGCACACCGGGGCCTACTAACATGCTAATGGAGCAGAGAAGCCAGGGGAAATAACCCCCAGGGGACTAGTGCCTTCGCTCATTGGCAAACGGTAAAAGATCTTTAGTAATACTTTTCCTAAAGATCTCTTTATCTATGCTAGTTTATGCAGGGACTGTTAGGCAGTGATTAGCAATATGCATCCAGAACTGCTCGTAGTACTCAGTTTTTAAATGGAGGAGACTAGGGAATTCAGCATTTTTATTTATTTTTTTTAAAAGACTAAGCATCTGTATGATAAAAAAATAAATCCAGAATTTAGGCCAAGCTACCAGTCACAACCTTGATGCCCACTAGGTTTTAGGATGTCAAATCAAAAAATAATAATTGGTATGTACATAATGCCATACGGTTTATAATATAAGCATACATACTGTGCAAAACCATTACCTGGAGTTCTTTATTAGGTCCACTTGTCTAGGAGACAGCACAAAAACACAAGGACTGTCTTGGAGTTTTTCACTGTTCTGTGCAACTGAAAAAGACAAAACAAACTTTGTAAGATGCAATATATATTAAAGGTGTCAACAAAAAACAAAAAAAACACACCTATGCTAATTTACTACCATTAATACATTAACTTCAATTCATAAGAGAACTAATCACCTAAACACAGATTTAAGACGGCACGTTTTACAAAACATTTAATTTGACCTAGGTTGTTAAACCCAAAAGAAAAATGAAAAAAAAAAATTATACACTTAATTGTTAAAATGAAATGTATTATTACTGTTCAATCCAAGGTCCTTATTTAGTTTTACAAAAGTGAATTAGCTATTTATCACCAAATTTTTCAGACCCCAAAATACACACAAGCACCCCAAGCACAGCCACATGCACCCTTAAGCACAACCAGAAGCTCACCACATGCCCACACTTGTGTGGCCCATATGTAGCAGTCTGAGAATAAATTAGTGCCAGATACATGAGGTTTCCAAAGAGAACCGTAATACCCAAAAAAAAAAAACCACGCTACCGGTATTTTATTCAAATAATTTATACTTTATTAACATAACATTTCTTAACACAGGATAATGAACACAAAGATAGGAGGGTGGTGTGTAACTAAAAAAAAATATCAAAATATAATCCTATATTGCCCAAAAGAGTCACAAGGATGTACGGTATGTACAGCTGTGATAGTGCCTGAATAAATTATAAAATGAGCCTACCAATAATTTGGCCAGCAATACAAAATAAGAGGTCAATATACCTAAAATAAGGCCAATGTAGAACAAAAATCATTATTGTGATAGTGAAATCTGAAAATGAAAAATTTGGGGTTAAGCAAATATTTTTATGATAATGTATTTTATCATTTTCAAGGCTTAACGTTCTAAAATTCTGTGAAGCACATGTGGGTTCAAGGTGCTCACCACACATTTATACGACTTCCTTGAGGGGTCTCTATCCCAAAATGGGGGGGAGGGGGGTGGGGGGTTACCTGTGGAGGGGATGGGGTTCCCACTGTTTAGGCACGTCAGGGGCTCTGCAAACATGACATGACTTATCTATTCCAGACAATTTTGTGCTATAAAATTCCAAATTGTGCTCCTTTCCGAGCCTTGCCGTGCCCCCAAACTGTCTTCCACCTCATGTAGAATATCGGGGTACTCAGGAGAATTTGTACAAACAAAAAAATTGTATGTGCATCTACTCCTGTTATTCTTGTGAAACAACAATGACAGCATGGTGCGATATTCAAAGAAAAGGGGACAAGCCAGGAGGATGTCGGAAGAGAAATAAACGCCGATGATCCGGCCCACAAAGACCTGCTCTCGTTGAACCTGTCAAAGTGCAGTGCATTTCTGCAACTGATTAAAATAAACCTGTCACGTTACCCACTGACTCCCCTTGTAGACCCCACAAATACCTTTACAAAATCTCCCGCCATGTACGTTAATTGTCCGTTCTAAGTTAAATGGGCGTCCTAATCTGTGTCTCCTATCACTGTCCTCCTATGTTGATTAACGTGGATGACGCCTCGGGCGCCATCCATTTAGGCGGGCAAAATCTTGCGCCTGTGTAGACATTACCGGCTCGCGCAGGCGCACTTCGCTCTTTCCTATTGTGGGCAGAGCCAAAAACTTTGGTGCGCTTGCACGAACTGGCGAGTTCTCAGCTTTGCCCGGCAATGTATAGGATGCCACCCTCTTCACCGACATGGCCAGGCAAAATCTCGCGCCTGCGCAGAGAACTTGCCAGTTCGTGCAGGCACACTTATCTTTTTGGCTCTGTCCGCAATATAGCAGATCGAAATGCGCCTGCACAAGCCGGGAATATATATGTGTGCACAGGCGCAAGATTATGCCTGCCTACGTGGATGGAGCCAGAGGCGTCATCCACGTCAATCAGCACAAGAGGACTGCGAAAGGAGGGACAGGTGGCGCAGATTAGGATGCCCATCGGACCGGACAATTTACATACATGGCGGGAGATTTTATAAAGTTATTTGTCGGGTCCACAGGAGGGGTAGTCAGGGTGTAATGTGCACCTTTATACAACCCCTGCCAAAAATTATGGAATCACCTGGCTCTGAGGATGTTCATTCAGTTGTTTACATTTGTTTAAACAAAGCAGATCACAGACATAGCACAAAACTAAAGTAATTTCAAATGGCAACTTTCTGGCTTTAAGAAACACTAAAAAAAACTCATGAAAACATAATGTGCTAGCCAGTAACTGTTACTTTTCAAGACCAAAACGGAAAAAAATATGGAATCATTCAATGAGGAAAAAATTATGGAATCCCCCTGTAAATTTTCATTCCCAAAACAAAGCCCTGCATCAAATAAGATCGGCTCGTTAGTCTGCATCTAAAAAGGAGTGATCACACCTTGGAGAGCTGTTGCACCAAGTGGACTGACATGAATCATGGCTCCAAATGAGAGATGTCAATTGACACAAAGGAGAGTATTATCAAACTCATAAAAGAGGGTAAATCATCACGCAATGTTGCAAACGATGTTGGTTGTTCACAGTCAGCTGTGTATAAAATCTGGACCAAATACAAACATGGGAAGGTTCCTTAAAGGCAAACATACTGGTAAGACCAAGGAAGACATCAAAGCCTCAAGACAGGAAACTTAAAGCAATAGGTCTCCAAAACAGGAAATGCACAACAAAACAAATGAGGAACGAATGGGAGGAAACTGGAGTCAATGTTCGTGACCGAACTGTAAGAAACCGCCAAAAAGAAATGGGATTTACATACAGAAAAGCGAAACAAAAGCCATTATTAACACCTAAACAGAAAAACAAGGTTACAATGGGCTAAAGAAAAGCAATCATGGACTGTGGATGACTGGATGAAAGTCATATTCAGTGATGAATCGCAAATCTGCATTGGGCAAGGTGATTATGCTGAAACTTTTGTTTGGTGTCGTTCCAATGAGATTTATAAAGATGACTGCCTGAAGAGAACATGGAAGTTTCCACAGTCATTGATGATATGGGGCTGCATGTCAGGTAAAGGCACTAGAGAGATGGCTGCCATTGAATCTTCAATAAATGCCCAAGTTTACATTGAAATTTTGGACACTTTTTAACTCCCATCAATTGAAAGGATGTTGGGGGATGATGAAATCATTTATCAAGATGATAATTCATCCTGCCATAGAGCAAAAACTGTGAAAACATTCCTTGAAAGAAGACACATAAGGTCAATGACATGGCCAGCGAATAGTCCAGATCTCAATCCAATTGAAAAGCTTTGTTGGAAGTTGAAGAAAATGGTCCATGACAAGGCTCCACCTGCAAAGCTGATCTGGCAACAGCAATCAGAGAAGGTTGGGGCCAGATTGATGAAGAGTACTGCTTGTCACTTGTTAAGTGCATGCCTCAGAGACTGCAAGCTGTTATAAAAGCCAGAGGTGGTGAAACAAAATACTAGTGATGTATTGGAGTGTTCTTTTGTTTGTTTTTCACGATTCCATAATTTTTCCCCCTGTTTGGTCTTGAAAAGTAACCGCTACTGGCATTTTATTTTCATGATATTTTTTTTTAGTGTCTCTTAAAGCCAGAAAGTTGCCATTTGAAAGGACTTTAGTTTTGTGCCATGTCTGTGATCTGCTTTTTGTAAACAAAAGTAAACAACTGAATGAACATCTTCAGAGCCAGGTGAGTCCATAATTTTTGCCAGGGGTTAAAGAATGCAGCACAAGCGCTGCTTAAAGGGAAGGTGAGAAAAAAAAATTCAAATCACTGACAAAATGTTAAGTATTAGGCTATGTTTACACTAGAAAAAATTATTTTTCTTAAGAAATTCTTAAGAGTGAAGGATTAGCACACCTGCGTTAAAAAACGCACCAATAACGCAGGTGCATTTTGGTGCGTTTTTTCAGGTTGGTCCCTGCGGTTTTTAATGCTTTACAGCAATAAATCTAGATAATAGATAATCGATAGATAATGGATAGATAGAAAGAAGGATATATGAATAGATGGATAGATAGATAGAAATATGAATAGATCAGGGTGGATAAAAATCTTGATTTTTTTAAAAAAATCAAAAAAATCAGATTTTTTTGATTTAAATCAGATTTTTTTGATTTAAAACATTTTATTTAAATCAGATTTTTTAATCAAGTTGTACACAAGCAAAACTTTGTCTTTTTGCAAATCTAATTGTTTTACACAAATAAAAATATTAAAACAGTTGATTATGAAACCTAATAATTTTTATTTGCACTATTAAACACTCAGAATTGAACTACAGAGAGTAAGTACTTTTTAACAATAGCCTATCTCTAACGTTTGAAGTAAGCAAACATCCAGTGAATACATCAGTCCTTTCCGTGGCTTCGTTCTGCCCGTCCGCGAGCGCGCCTCCATTCATTTCAATGGAGCGTGCAGCCCGCTGACGTCACGCTGCTGGATCACTGCGAGTAGGCCGCAACCGGAGGACGGGAGGCGGACGGTCAAAACGAAGCCACGGATCTCAGCGCTGCGGGGATCGGAGGTAAGAGCGCTGCGGGGGGGGGGACATGTGCACCTTAAAAAAATAAAATAAAGGTGCACATGTCCTTTAGCGTTAATTTTCTGTGAAATATTGCCTTAACATAAATTTAAATTCTATACTCCAGAACTACCAGTGCTAGAAATTTTTCTTTTCATAGACTTTAACCATCCCAGTAAAATGTCTGTTAAAAAAATAGGTTGTAAATTAATTGCCAGACTTACCACTAGTACTAGGCTCCTGGTGCATAAGAAGCTGTGGGGGTTCATTGACATTAGTTGTATCACTATCAACATCTTCATTTCCCTTCTGGTTGCAGTTTTCATAATGTGATTTCAAACGGCAAACAAGTCCTTGGATATCCTTTTGACAGTATTTGCACTTTGCTCTTGCACCTTTCTTTCCAAGATCTGCTGCTGGCATCTCAACAAAATGAACCCAAATAGGGTCTCTCTTACGACCTGCTGCCATGGCTCACACAGATCACTTATGAAGTTTGATTGTTACTACAGCCTGAGCCAAGCACTGCTGATGTTACTACAGCCTGAGCCAAGTACTGCTGACTATCCAACAAGTTTGGGCATGTCAACTGAATGCAGGGAAAAAGAAACTAAACCAAAACTGAAACCAAGCTAGAAGTGTGGAATTAAAGGGGCAGTATGAACAAAATGTGGAGGCTATTAATAGTTTATACAATTAAGACATGCTGCTTTTAAACACCTACCTATTGCAATATAGTAAAACAAAAAAGATTTTTACTTACTTTGGGGTCCCCCCCTCACCCTGGCGTTAGATCGTTGCCCCTAGTTTCGTCCGTGTAACTATGGGCGCACATGCACACTGCTCTCACTTCTCATTTTAATCGTGATTTATATTAAAAAAAACCTTTTGATTTAAATCAGTGATTTAAATCATGATTAAAATCATGATTTAAATCGATCCGATTTAAATAGAAAAAAATCTTTTGATTTAAATCGTGATTTAAATCATGATTTAAATCGGCGTGATTTAAATCAATCCACCCTGGAATAGATAGATAGATAATAGATGAGACATATATAATGTCCCACCTCCCTGCATATTAAGCTGGCACCCTTTAGTGACTTTCATGTGGCACTAAAAGGGTGCTTAGCCTTATATGTAGCCAAAAAAATAAATAAATAATTAAACGACGTGGGGTACCCCCTATCTTTTGAAGCCAGCTAGTGTAAAGCAGACGGCTGCAGCCTGCAGACCACAGCTGGCAGCTTCACCTTGGCTGGTAATCCAAAAGAGAGGGCACCCCACGCTGTTATTTTAAATTAAATAAATAATTTATAACAAAAAACGTGGGGTCCCCCCCAAATTGGATCACCAGCCAAGGTAAAGCGGACAGCTTTGGTCTGGTATTCTCAGACTAGGGAGGTTCACCGTTATTGGACACTACCCAATCCACTATCCCTGCCCTAAATGCATTACATTTTTCAATGCCTATGGCGTTGCCAGAGGATACAGGTCTGGCGTGCACTCTCAACACCTTACTAATACCTTTGATATTTCAATTTCTTTGTCTTCTGAGTGGGCCATCTTCAATATTCTTCTGCAGGACCAGTTGGTTAGGCTTCCTGCCCATCAGCGCCGCACTTTATTCATTTGGGCGGCGGCCACTCGCAGAGGTATCCTACACCCTCTGGGCGCAGTCCTTACTCAATTTCATTAGTATGAAGGTGGCCTACATCTTCAAAATGGACTGGATAGAGTCCTCACTCAACAAAGAAAAACTCACTAAACGCTTCTTTCTTTCTTGGACTTCTCAACCACTGTCCAAGCTCCAAACAGTGCATGATTATTTCTAGTTTACGGATTGGTATATGAGGGAGCTAATTACTGGCAGAGTACCTGTTAGGCTTGTGTAATGTAAGGTTTTGTCATAAGGGTTCTTTTTTTTCTGTGCGTGCCCAGTGTGTGTGTGTGGGGGGGGGGCGGTGCTCTCCCAATTTTGTTGATTTACAAAAATTTACCGCGCTTAATCTCGTTTTGTATTGGCTTATTATTGACATACTGTACTTTCCTTTGTCTCTTTTTTGTATGTTTATTTTGTTTTTCAATAAAAACTTTAAGAAAAAACTCAATGTTTAAATTTTATATGAAAAAGAAAATGTAAAAATAATTTTTTTTGCAACTTTAACCCCTTCACGACCGGCCGATTTTTCGCTTTCCGTTTTTTTTTTTCGCCATTTTTCTGAGAGACGTAACTTTTTTATTTTTCAGTCAATATGGTCATGTGAGGGCTCATTTTTTGCGGAACGAGCTGTACTTTTAAATGAAACCATCAGTTTTACCATATTGTGTACTAGAAAATGGCAAAAAAATTCCAAATGCTGAAAAATTGCAAAAAAAGTGCGATAGCACTATGGTTTTTGAGATATTTTATTCACTGTGTTCACTATATGGTAAAACTGATGTGTGGGTGTGATGCCTCAGGTCAGTGCGAGTTCGTAGACACCAAACATGTATAGGTTTACTTTTATATAAGGGGTTAAAAAAAAAATCGGAAGTTTGTCCGAAAAAAGTGGCGCACGTTTTACGCCATATTCCGTGACCCGTAGCGTTCTCATTTTTCGGGATCTTAGGCTCAATGACGGCTTATTTTTTGCGTCTCGAGCTGACGTTTTTAACGGTACCATTTTTGCGCAGATGCTACGTTTTGATCGCCTCTTATTGCATTTTGCGCAAAAGTTGTGGCGACAAAAAAACGTCGTTTTGGCGTTTGGAATTTTTTTGCCGCTACGCCGTTTACTGATCAGATTAATTGATTTTATATTTTGATAGATCGGGCGTTTCTGAACGCGGCGATACCAAATGTGTGTATATTTTTTATTTTTTTAACCCTTTAATTTTCAATGGGGCGAATGGGGGGTGATTTGAACTTTTAGGTTTTTTTTTTAATTTTTTAAAACTTATTTTTTAACTTTTTTTTTTTATTTTACTAGTCCCCCTAGGGGGCTATTGCGATCAGCATTCCGATCGCTCTGCAGTATCTGCTGATCACAGCTGCAAGGCTGTAAACAGCAGATACGCTGTCTTTCTCTTTTGCTGTGCCCCGGGCACAGCGAAAGTGAAACCAAGTCAGGTGTAGTACAGGAGTCATCGCATGACCCTGTGCTACCATGACAACTATCGGGAGTCACGTGATTGCGTCACCTGACTTCCGGTATCGGGCGGTAAGGAAAATATTACCGCAATCGCGCTTATAATGGCGCTGTCATGTATTGACAGCGCCATATAAGGGGTTAATCGGCACGAGCAGATAACGATTCTGCTCGTGCCTAGCAGGCACACATCTCAGCTGTGAAAATCAGCTGAGATGTGTGCCGATCGCGGCATGCTGCCGCCGGAGGACCGCGGGCAGTAACATTATGTCATTTAGGACGTAATTTTACGGCCCGCGGTCGTTAAGGGGTTAATTCTTAATTTCCTTTCAGATGAGATATATCATTTTTTGCCAGATAAATCATAAAAGATCTCTAGGGAACATTTTCATTTATTGTTAGTTTTCTTGGTCTGTAACTGGGCCGTCCATAGGAGCCTTAGTTTACTGAGTGAAAACCGCACAGTACAGTGGCAGAAGTGAATAGCAGAGTGGGTCCGGGGTCTGCCTGACAGACATGCAGCAATCACATAACCACTAGGTGAAACAGAAGAATTGTCATTGCAGATGAGTCTATTCAATGCATACCAATCAAAATAGCAAAAAATAGAAGGCAAATCTAACAGCAGTGCAGCTAGCCCTAATATCACAATCCCAGTGTAAAGATGCATTGCTATTTCACATCCTAGGGCTAAGTTCACACAAGCATACAAAAAGGATTTTGTTTTTTAATTTTTTTTTTAACTGTATTCAATCTGTATTGCTTCCTTTTAAGACAAAAACAGTGAATGAAACTAAAAACTGTATCTAGGTGTAATGTATCTGTAAAAATCAGATGCTATACGATTATTCCATAAGTGATTTGATTTTTTGCGCATTCTCAGTAATAAACAGACATGTGCATGCTGTGATTTCTCTCATATGGACATTTGATCAGTGTAAAAATACAGTCAACCGAAAAGCTCTACTGAATAAAAATAATATTTGTCAGAACGCTGTCCGTTTTCTTCCACAAACCGAACTCTGATAATGGCATCTATTAAAACGTGAAAAAAGCGCAAGGACAGGAAGTGGTTAATATTGCAGCAGGAAAAAGAAAAAGAATTTTATCAATATCTTGTGACAAAAAAAAAACAACTCACAAAAACAACAAAGATGTAGGGACTTTTTGTGGCCTCCTTTCCAGGAAAACAATGTCTCGATGCTTTTCTGAGTCACTATAGACCTGTCTCTCTAAGGAACAATGCAGCATCTTTGGACCTGTTTTCGTTATGCCTAACCCATCATGGGATTGCCTGCAGCTCAAAAGTTGAATGTCTCCTTGTCACCAGTATGAGGACATGGCCATGTCTCTTCTCTGACTGACCCAGCTGGTCAGCAACATGCATCCACCCTAAGCTGCAAAGTGGATGCTAGTTCCTGGAATTTAAAGGAACTTCAACATGTTGTAAACCAGATTCATCTAGAATAGTTTTGTGGGTAAGATTCAAAACTTACGCTTACTCACAAACCAAGGTCTTCAGTACTAAAGGGGCCTTTTGTCAGCAAGCTATTCATTCCCCATGACTAGAGATGAGCGGACCTGGGCAAATTTGGTTTGGCGGATGCAGTCGGACTTTTGGAAAGTTCAGGTTGGGATACGGACTGGACCTGAACCCAAACGGTAGACACTGAGTAGTTCAGGTCTCCGCCCACATTCAGGCAGCCATGAACAGATAACTTCCAGAGGTGGGTGGTGTTTTTCCTTGTTTTTCTGCACACACTACATCTAATCATGCTGCAGGTACCCACAGTGTGAGCCAAACACTGCAAGCGACTCGCACTGGGATGAGCACCGAGCGTAGTACCTGAGCACAGTGATGCTTACATGTGTGGTGCTGACAAGTAAAGCACACAAACTGTTTTTTTAGGCTATCGGCCCACGGGGAAAGTGTCCTGTGGATATATCCGCAGGAGCTCCCAGAAATCCGCAGCACAACTTTGCATGTACAGCGGAATGTCTTGCGGATATGCTGCGGGCATTCTGCATTGAGGATACAGTACCATGGCTTCGGCACTGCATTCTCAATGCAGAATAAGTACTGGAGTGATCGGAAGTTCATACTTACCTCCATCACGAAGCACTTCTCTTTCCGGCTGTGTCTGTCAGTGTCTTCACTGTGCAGGAGAAGGTGGGCGGGCCTGAACTAGCTCTGGCTGTCACATGACCGGAGCTCGTGCAGGTCCCATCCATCTCCTCCTCATGGCTCCACCGTGCTCCTCTGCATCCGAGGAAGTGATTCTGCTGTTAAGGTAGGTAAGTATGGGACCCTGCGGAGAAATCCGCAGGAAAAATTCACATGCTGCAGATTTTTCCGCAGGGAAATACGCATTATTTCCGCTGCGGAAAAAAACGCAGCATGGGCACAGCACTCCCCAAATGTCAGAAATGGCTGGGGACTCTCTCTACTATGGATTTTTTGCGAAAAAAATCGCGGCAAATTCCGTCCGCAAATTTTCCGCAGCATGGGCACATAGCCTTAAAGTGTTTGGTACGAGCACCTCTGGTTCACTCATCTCTACTCATGACTAAAATTGTAACAAAAGCCATGTTCATGTTGCGTATTTTGCCACACAAGTGGCTCTGTTGGGGCTTCCATTTGAACCACTGGAAAAAACAGGATTCAGGTGGAACCACAGACAGGGCCAATGAGTTTAATGAAGCAGATGGAGTTACTGTGCTCCATTTAGTCTTCCTTTCATCAGGGTCTGCCTTTTGAGGCACGAAAGCATAGTGCTCAGCTTCAGTAAATTTAATGGCACTGTGACAGTTCTACCTAAGGCCCTGTGCGCACTAGTGCGTTTTACCCGCGGATTTGCCGCGGAAATTTCTTGAGAAATGTCTGCAATCTTAGTGCAGACATTTCCCAGCAAATCCTATGTGGAAAAAAAAATAGCTGTGCGCACACTGCGGATTTTTCTCAAGAAATTTTTTTGAGAAGAATTTCTTCAGAAAATTTCTTGAGAAAATGAGCATGTCCATTATTTTCTGCAGGTACCTGCGGTATACCCCCGGAATTTCACTCCATTCACTGTAATGTAATCGCGAAATTCCGGTGGTATACCGCAGGTAGCAAATGATGTGCGGTATACCCCCGGTATAGCCACGATTTACCTGCGGTAATGCTCATCGCTGCCTGCGGTTTTGCAGGAAGCGATGTCATTATGCCAGGGAGAGGAAGCGGAGCAGAGTAAACACACGTCACACACCCTGTGCACTGGAGGGTGTCAGCGTCTGCCCGCAGTATCAGCAGTCTGTCACGCGGCAGCGCAGGCAGACACTGACACCCTGCAGTGCTCCGCAGCCGCGGGGATGACGATCGCTGCTGTCAGGAGGTGAGATCATTACCTGCTGTGACGATCTCCTGCCTCCTGACGTTACCGCGGTCACTGCTGTCTATGCCCGTCTCGCAAGCGGCCCGAGACTGTCACTAGCAGTGACGTCACGGGCTCTCGCGATACTTCTGACAACGCGGCGGGCATAGAAGTCAGTGACAGCGCTGACGTCAGCAGTACAGGAGATGATCACAGCATGTAATGATCTCATCTAACCTCCTGACAGCAGCGCTCGGCATCCCATGCAGTGACCTGGGCTATTGAGGTTAGCTCAGGTCACTGCATTGCTCTCCCAGCCAATGGGGAACATTCTGTTCTTCATTGACTGGGACAGCGACTATGGTATGGATCGCCGTGGGACCCCCCACCCCACCCCCTTATTGGATTACGCCGGACGTGTTCTTTTCAATAAATTGGTGAGAGAGGGAATGTTTTGGGGAGTGTTTTTTCAAATAAAACTTTTTTTGTTGTCTATTTTTTATTTCTTACTGACTGGGTTGGTGATGTCAGGTATCTGATAGACGCCTGACCTCACCAACCCCAGGGCTTGATGCCAGGTGACATTACACATCTGGCATCAACCCCATATATTACCTCGTTTGCCAACGCACCAGGGCAACAAGATGAGTTGGGGCGAAGTGCCAGGATTGGCACGTCTAATGGATGCGCCACTTCTGGGGCGGCTGCGGCCTGCTATTTTTAGGCTGGGGAGTGCCCAATAACAGTGGACCTCCCTAGTCTGAGAATACCAGACCACAACTGTCCGCTTTACCTCGGCTGGTGATGCAATTTGGGGGGGACCCCACGTTTTTTGTTTTAAATTATTTATTTAATGTAAAATAACAGCGTGGGGTGCCCTCTATTTTGGATTACCAGCCAAGGTGAAGCTGCCAGCTGTGGTTTGCAGGCTGCAGCCGTCTGCTTTACCCTAGCTGGCTACAAAAGATGGGGGGACCTCACGTCGTTTTATTTTTTTTTATTTATTTTATGGCTAAATACAAGGCTAAGCACCCTTTAGTGCTACATGAAAGTCACTAAAGGGTGCCAGCTTAGAAAATGCAGGGAGGTGGGACATTATATAGGTCTTTCTCATCTATCTATCTATCTATCTATTCATCTATCCATCTTTCCCTCTATCCATTATCTGTCTATCGATTATCTATATTTATTGCAAAACCGCAGGGACCAACCCGCGGTAAATCCGCGGCAAATCCGCATGCGTTTTTCCCGCGGATTTTTCCGCAGGTGCGGAAATCTTCAACTCCCAGAAGTATCTCAAGAAATTTTCTTGAGAAAAATCACTTTTCTAGTGCGCACATAGCCTTAGATCCGTTATTTAGGGCTTCACATGGAAATGGAGCCTCTGAAGAGTGGCAAAGATGCAATATGAACTTTGCCTTACTCCCAAGACAAATCCTTTTATGTAACAAAGAGCTACCTCAGAGAAATTTACCTGTTTGCACCTAGTTAATAAATCTAGCCTTCCACTAGGTTCCTTACAACCTCCCTGCTCCAAGTTTACATTCGAATGAAATTCAGCTAAAACTGCAGACCGGCAAGCATAGCTTTATATAGGCAGACGTGATCTTGCCGCTTAACATTTAGATTCAGGTTAGTCTCCCTCTTGGATTTAACATTCAGAAAGTATTTAAGACTGCTCTGCCTAAACTCCCTGATTTCTTATAGTAAGATATTCAATTAAACATGCTAGAAAGCTCACACCCAAAAAATATTTTATATGGACTGTGTATTTTTGCATTTTTGTTTTTATCTCCCCTTCTTCTAAGAGCCATAAATCTTTTTTTCTGTCCACATAGGCAGCCTTGTTTTTTGCTGGACTTTTGAATGACACCATTAATTTCATGACACCGTTCACTGGAACACGGGGAAAGAAAATTCAAGCGGAGTCAGTGGAGTGAAATTGAGAAAAAGAAAAAAAAACACCCCAAAACACTACACAGACCGTAATGATTTAAGGGCGTAAAAGTTTGACAGGTTCCTTTTAAGTCATTCATCTCCACTAGTCACTATGTCAGACACCTTGATCTGTCCAATTCATATCTGGGTTTTGAAAGTCTGATGTAGCTCAAAAAATTAGACCCGTTTAATTATTGGACATTACATCATCTTACAATCACCATTGTATGACCCCATCCTGACTAGGTCTCTATCAATGCCGTATGAAAGTCCATTACTTTCTCTTAAAGCACTGTATTTTTATAGGTTAAGGCTATGTGAGCACGTTGCGTACTAGCCCTGCAGATATTTCTGCAGCGATCTGAAGAGCACATGTGCGCTTTAGATCGCTGCAGAAATGTCCGTAGTGAGCGCCGATTCCATGCGCTCTGCCTGCAGCTCCTGCCATAGACAGAGCAGGAGCTGCCGGCAAAGCGCAGGAAAGAAGTGACATGTCACTTCTTTTTGCGCAGCGCTTCGGCAGTAGCCGAAGCGCTGCGCTCTTAGACGCCACGTGCGCACGGCCCCTGCACAATCTCCATAGACTGTGCAGGGGACGCAGGACGCATGCAGTTACGCTGCGCTACAAAGCGCAGCGTAACTGCATGTTTTTACGCAACGTGCGCACATAGCCTAACACTTCCCCTTTTCAGGATTGAATGCTTAGAACTTTCTACTAAAGCTTTCACCTATGATTTGAGTTTTGCCTTATTGGCTATCTTGGCTCCACATTAGGGGATATCTTATAAGAGAGACTAAATACATTTTTATAAAATATATATATTATATTTTATATATATAAAAAACACACAGACACACACACACACACACACACACACACACACACACACACACACACACATATACTTGGATAGGCTTGATGGGCACTTTCTGTGTACCATACGGTCAAGCTGCTCCCACAACAGCTCTATAAGGTTGAGATCTGGTGACTGGGCTTGCCACTCCACTACAGATAGAATACCAGCTGCCGGCTTCTTCCCTAAATAGTTCATGCATAATTTGGAGGTGTGCTTTTGGTCATTGTTGAAGGATGAAATTGGCTCCAATCAAGCGCTGTCCACAGGGTATGGCATGGCGCTGCAAAATGGAGTGATAACCTTCCGTATTCAAAATCCCTTTTACCTTGTACAAATCTCCCACTTTACCAGCACCAAAGCAACCCCAGACCATCACATTACCTCCACCATGCTTGACAGATGGCGTCATGCACTCTTCCAGCATTTTTTCAATTGTTCTGCGTCTCACAAATGTTTTCTATGTGATCCCAACACCTCAAACTTCGATTCGTCTGTCCATAACACTTTTTTCTAATCTTCCTCTGTCCAATGTCTGTTCTTTTGCCCATATTGATCTTTTCCTTTTATTAGCCAGTCTCAGATATGGCTTTGTCTTTACCACTCTGCCCTGAAGGCCAGCTCCCGGAGTCGCCACTTCACTGTAGATGTTGACACTGGCATTTTGCGGGTACTATTTAATGAAGCTGCCAGTTGAGGACCTATGAGGAGTCGATTTCTTAAACTAGAGACTCTAATGTACTTGTCTTGTTTCTCAGTTGTGCAGCGGGGCCTCCCACTTTTCTTTCTACTCTGGTTAGAGCCTGTTTGTGCTCTCCTTTGAAGGGAGTAGTATACACAGTTGTAGGAAATCTTCAGTTTCTTGGCAATTTTTTGCATGGAATATCCTTTATAAACAAGAATAGACTGTAGAGTTTCACATGAAAGTTCTTTCTGGCCATTTTGAGAGTTTAATGGAACCAACTAATGTAATGATCCAGATTCTCAACTAGCTCAAAGGAAGGTCCGTTTTATAGCTTCTCTAATCAGCAAAACTGTTTTTAGCTGTGCTGACATACCTGTACAAGGATTTAAGGGACTTCTAAAAAACCATTAGCCTTCTAACACAGTTAGCAAACACAATGTACCATTAGAACACTGGAGTGCAGGTTGTTGGAAATGGGCTTCTATACACCTATGTAATTATTGTATTAAAAAACCAGACGTTTGCATTTAGAATAGTCATTTTCCACATTAACAATGCATAGAGTGTATTTCTGTTTAATTTAATGTTAGTTTCATTGAAAAAAAAATGTGCTTTTCTTTTAAAAATAGGGAAATATCTAAGTGACCCTAAAAGTTTGAACTGTAGTATATATTATACACACACACACACACACACACACACACCCCCCATTTCAGTAACGTAGAATAGAGAGTCACAAACAGAGGGATCTATTTCAAGTATATATTTCTGTCAATGTTGATTATGGCTTACAGCTAATGAAAACCTAAAAAGTCATTATCTCAGAAAATTAGAATAAATTATCCCAAAACATCTGCAAATGCTTCCTAAGCGTTTAAAATGGTCCCTATGGCTATGTGCGCACTGGGAAATGGAATTTTCTTGAGAAAATTCCGCATGCTCTCAAAGATTACCGCACCCGCGGTAAAAAACCGTGGCAAACCGCACCCGAAAACCGCATGCGG
>NC_134353.1:423746742-423979242 GCF_048569485.1 Anomaloglossus baeobatrachus
GGAACGTGTGCAATCCATAGGGGGCCATAGGCAGCACAGGGGAACGTGTGCAATCCATAGGGGGCCATAGTCAGCACAGGGGAACGTGTGCAATCCATAGGGGGCCATAGTCAGCACAGGGGAACGTGTGCAATCCATAGGGGGCCATAGGCAGCACAGAGTGATGTGTGCAATCCATAGGGGGCCATAGGCAGCACAGGGAACGTGTGCAATCCATAGGGGGCCATAGGCAGCACAGGGAAACGTGTGCCAGCACAAGGGGGCTATATTCAATATAAAAGGGCCATATCCAGATTAAGGGGCTAATTTTAGGATGGGGGGCTATGAGGGACATATACCCTATATGATTTGTTAGACGGACACTGGCATTATAAGATGGACCCCATTTAACATTAAAGGGAACCTGTCATCAGAAATTGAGCTTTAAACCTAAAAGTTTCCCCCTCTTCTGCTCCTGGGCTGCATTCTACCAAGGTTCCTGTACTTTTTGTGCCCCCTTTTAAACCAAATTAAAAACTTTATAAAGTTGTACCTTTTTGTCTGCCATTCTTGTAAATTCTCCATGGGGACGGGCCGTCTGGTGTCCGTTACTGTCCCTCCATCTGGTTTACGCCGCCCCCCAATGCTTCATTTCATAGATCAGGACGCCGCCCACTGCGTCCGAAGTCCCGTGCACGCGAGGACTGCTGGTGCCGTGGTCGCAGGCACGAGATTATGGGCGGCGCTGTGATTGCATCGCAAGTGCCCGCCTATAATATCGTGGCCACGCTCTCCCCTTTGCCTCCTGCGTTCTGCGCAAGCGCTTGCCAGATGACCCGACGTCACCTTTCCCATCTTGCCCTGCAGCAGGAAATAGATGGGAGGAGCGGATCAGGCCACCACAGGTTACGAGGAGACGCTTGCGCAGAACGCAGGAGGCAAAGGGGAGAGCGTGGCCACAATATTATGGGCAGGCACTTGCGATGCAATCACAGCGCTGCCCATAATCTCGTGCCTGCGACCACGTAACCAGCAGTCCTCGCGTGCATGGGACTTTGGATGCAGTGGGCGGCGTCCTGATCTATGAAATGAAGCATTGGGGGACGGCGTAAACCAGAAGGAGGGACAGTAACAGACACCAGACGGCCCGCCCCCATGGAGAATTTACAAGAATTACAGACAAAAAGGTACAACTTTATAAAGTTTTTAATTTGGTTTAAAAGGGGGCACAAAAAGTATAGGAAGCTTGGTAGATTGCAGCCCAGGAGCTGCAGTGGGGGAAACTTTTAGGTTTAAAGCTCAATTTCTGATGACAGGTTCCCTATAAAAAAAAAAAAATAATTCTCTTTTCCGTCACCAAATTTGGGGGTGCGTCTTATAATCAGGTGCATCTTATAAAGCGAAAAATATGGTAATCATCAGCAGCATTGGATAGGAATGGGCATACCGAGCATTATCAAAATATAAAAATCAACCAACCTGATCGGTAAACGGCGGAGCGCCAAAAAAATTCCAAAAGACAAAATTTTGTTTTTGGTAGCTGCAAATTTTGCGCAAAATGCAACAACAAGCGATCAAAAAGTAGCATATGCACAAAAATAGTACCATTAAAAACGTCAGCTCAAGACACAAAAAATAAGCTGTCACTGAGCCATAGATCCCGAAAATAGAGAACGCTACGGGTTTTGGAAACTGGTGCTATAAGTGTGCCACTTTTTTTGGACAAACTTTGTGAATTTTTTTTAACCCCTTAGATAGAAGTAAACCTATACATGTTTGGTGTCTACGAACTTGCACCGACCTCAGGCATCACACCCACACATCAGTTTTACCATATATTAAACACTGAATAAAACATCCCAAAAACTATTGTGCGATCACACTTTTTTGCAGTTTTTCCACACTTGAATTTTTTGTTGCTGTTTTCCAGTACACTATATCGTAAAACTCATGGTTTCATTTAAAAGTACAGCCCTTATAAGGCAAGAGTGACAGAAAAATAAGAAGGGGAGCAAAACAAAATAATAAAAAAAAAAAACCCTGAAAATTCACCCAGGGGTGAAGGGGTTAATGGAAGGTTGAGTGGAGAGAAAAAGGTGTGGGAGAAAAAGGTGCACAAGCAACTGGCATAAACCAGCCTTGATGGGTTTGTTAAGAAAAGGCCATTCAAAAATTTGGGGGAGATTTACAAGGAGTAGACTTGCTGCTGGAGTCAGTGCTTCAAGAGCCACCACACACAAATGTATCCAGGACATGGGTTACAACTGTTGTATTCCTTTTGTCAAGCCACTCATAGCCAATAGACAACACCAGAAGCGTCTTACCTTGTGCCAATGAAAAATAGAACTGGACTGTTGCTCAGTGGTCCAAGGTGTTTTCAGATGAAAGTAACTTTTGCATTTCATTTGGAAAAAAGATCCCAGAGTCTGGCGGACGAGTGGAGAGGCCACAATCCAAGATGCTTGAGGTCTAGTGTGACGTTTCCACAATCAGTGATGGTTTGGGGGGCCATGTCATCTGCTGGTGTAGGTCCACTGTGTTTTATCAAGACCACAGTCAGCACAGCCGTCTTCCAGGAAATCTTAGAGCACTTCATGCTTCCCTCTGCCGACAAGCTTTTTGGAGATGGAAATTTCATTATCCCGTAGGACATGGCACCTGTCCACACTGCCAGAAGTACCAATACCTAGTTTAATAACCACAGTATCTCTGTGCTTGATTGGCCAGCAAACTCACCTGACCTTAGAGAATCTATGGGGTATTGTCAAGAGGAAGATGAGACACCAGACCCAACATTGCAGATGAGCTGAAGGCTACTATCAAAGCAACCTGGGCTTCCATAACACCTCAGCAGTGCCACAGGCTGATCACCTCCATGCCACGCTGCATTGATGCAGTAATTCATACAAAAGGAGCCCCGACCAAGTATTAAGTGCATTTACTGTACATACTTTTCAGTAGGACAACATTTGAGTTTAAAATCATTTTTTCAGTTGATCTTATATAATATTCTAATTTTCTGAGCTAAAGACATTAACAGAAATAAACACTTGAAATATATCACTGTGTACAATGACTATATAATATACTAGTTTCCCTTTTTGTACAAAAATAACTGAAATAAATTGAAGTTTTTGATATTCTAATTTATAGAGATGCACATAAATATATTTATACATACACACATACATACACAACCCCCCCTCCCCCCGTTGTGATGCAACCAGTTTTGCATATATGTAGTGTTTGATAAAATAAGTCAAGCGACATTATACAGTTGAATTCTTGTGATTAAATGTTATTTACACAAAGCCATAAAGAAGAGCATTCTTAAGATTTTTTGTTTTGTGGCCGCCAGATTTGTTGCGTCCACAACGTAGCACAGTTCGATTCTAGTGACGAAAATTACAAAATTAGTTTAAAGTTTGTGTAAATTTTAAAGCACCACGCTAGCATTTAAATTTTTTTTTTTTTAATTTCCCGACTGCAGTGGTGCTTTAAATGCAAGTCTACTGCCCCCGGTCTGATACTCCCTTTCCGGCGGCTTCACTCTCTATTGCCGCTGCTCCATCGGGCTCCAACACTTTGTGACCTGCCGGCTACTCCAGCGTTCCACGGAGCGTGCTGGAGGTCACAAGTCAATACATCTCTATAGGAGTCTTGTTCTGGTTCTCAGAGATGCATTGAGCACTTGTGACATGACTTCCGCCTAGATTTTAAGCTCTGGGTACAAGATAGTCCCGTGAGACCAGAGTGGCGTCAATAAAAAGGTGAAGCTTCTGGAAAATGAGCACATGACGGGGTACGGGACTTAAATTTAGAACACCACTCCAGCACTGAAAAACATACGCTGAGTGGTGCTTTAAGGTTATGTTGAGGATTTTAAAATAACCTCATCCTGTAAGGGGTGGGTTTCACTCAGGATTTTGCACTAGATTTCAGCCTTTGCAATACCAAGGCTTACATTTGAAAGAGGAAAATTTCCACCCTCTCAAAACCTAGCCTTGAGAACTATGCCACATTTCTAAGTGAAGGTGTTTGCTAATATTATTCCTACACCTACAACAAATTGGGATAGGATCTTGGAGATGGGACTACCCCTTTAAGTCAAGTTACCAGGTATAGTGTCCCTTTCATTTTATCACGCCAAATAACGCAAAAACAAGAGCAATCCATCTTCAAATAAATATCAAGAATAGGGCTGCACACAAGTGATTTTAGCCTTTTATTAACCCGACATTTCAGCTTTAGTAAGCATGCTTGAAAAAAAGCTCACTGGAGCTGAAACTTTGCATGGGTTGATTAAGGGTTCATTTCATTGACGTGCTGCTTCACTCTCCAAATTTATTGTTAGTGACTGATGAAGTACATAGGTCATGCAAACCCTCTCTTTCAAATAGACTATAAAAAGGTATGTGCCCATAATCAGGACCCGCTGTGTCCAGGTCGGGGCGGGTCCTGACCTGCGGAGCCGCGAGTCTCCTCCACAGGAGGCCGCAGCTGCCCGTGCCCATGATCAGGTTTCAGGGCAGTTGCGGTCCTCGCAGCATCCAAAGTGCTGCAAATACTAATCGTGGGCACGCACCACAAGTATATCTTTGTATAAAGATTTGCTACAAAAAACTTTATAAAAGCACTCTGTAAAACACCAACTCACCTAGCTCCGTTGGCTTTAACAGTTCATCCACTACATCGAAAAAGGGCAGCTTGACAAGTCGAACATCAGGTTTGGTCACTATTTTGGGAGGTAAACGTGAAAGGCCATTAACATGTTTTCCATAGAGGGCTGGGTAGTCCATGTTAGCTGGAGAAAGTGAAGTCCTTGGGCCTGGAGTTCCATGGTCATAAGATGGGTGGACAGACAAAGCATCCGGTGACCGATGTGGTGGCACTGGGGCAGCAGGAATAACATCGCTGGCCTTTTTTGAATATCTAGTCTCATAAAGCTCCTTTATCTTCTTGAAGACTTCAGGGCTGCAGTCAAACTGCACCAGTTGCAATGCACGAGTTACAAGCTCATGTTTCAAACCACTTTTACTGCGCCCAACATATCCCAGAAGCATTTGAAGATCCGATACTCGAAAACTCATCACCATATTCTTCAAGGAAGAGGAAAAAAAAAAAAAAAAAATCAGGTTAAATGTCACATTTATTCAATTAAACCAAGCCTGGAAATAAAGGGCGGGCTACTTCAACTGAATATAGCTGTGCTGCAGTCAAGTGCATGTGATCTGTGGTGTGCTGAGAAAATGCTTAAAAGGAACCTGTCACCAGGATTGTCGTATATAAGCTAAAGCCAGTGCTGTACTGGCACTATCAGGCAGATTCTATACATACCTGCAGTGGTCAGATCAGATGTTTAAGTTTACAATCCAAGAAAGTGAAGTTTATAAAATTAGCTGCTTGTTGAGTGGCAGTCGCAATGGAGCAAATATATTCAGAGTTATCCCCTCCCCCTGTTAGAATTAGCATTATACAAACTATTCACTTTGTCTGTTGCAGAACCTGTGGTGAGGTCATACCCATGTGACCAGAAGGGGCAGGGCCTCAGCCACCAAAGCTGATACCAGGTCACATGGGTGTGACCTCACACAGGTCCTTCCACGGACAAAGTGAATAGTTTGTATAATGCTTATGCAAATTATAACAGGGGGAGGGGATAACTAAGAATATAAGCTCTGCTTCATTGCAACTGCCACTCAACAAGCAGCTAATTTTATAAACTTTACTTTCTTGGATTTCAAACCTATACATTCGAGCTGACCACTACAGGTATGTATAGAATCAGCCTGATAGTGCCAGTATAGCACTGGCTTTAGGTTATATACGAAAATCCTGATGATTGGTTCCCTTTAAAGGGAACCTGTCAGGTCTAAATTTGCACCCAGAACCACGAGCCGTTCTGGATATGCACCATATTGCCAATATGCACCATATTGCTTATTCCTGCCTACTGTCCCAGCCTATAGTAGCATAGATAAAGGGATCTTTAGAAAAAGTATTTCTAAAGATCCCATATGATATGCTAATGAGCGCGGGGACTAGTCACAATGGCAATAGTCCCCTTGGCTAGTCGGCCCCCTTAGCATGTAAACAAGCCCCTGTGGCCGTGCTAACATACTAATGAATGCGCACAGTCAAATTCATGATCGCACTCATCTCTCCGCTGCCACCACGCAGACTCTGAACTTCAGCTTAATGCACATGATCCCGGACATTCGGTTATGCGGACTACATGAGTTTAAAGCCAGGACACGTACACCCAGCTTCATAGTGTGCATGACCGAAAGTCCGGGATCATGCGCACTGAGCCGGAATCCAGGAGTCGGACACAATGGCAGTAGAGATGTGAGCATGACCATGCCTTTGACGCTGCGCATTCATTAGCATGTTAGCACGTCCCTGTGGGCGTGCTAAGGGAGCCAACCAGCCCAGGGAACTAACGCCTTTGAGACTAGTCCCTAGCCTCATTAACATATCATATGGGATCTTTACAAATACTTTTTCTAAAGATCCCTTTATCTATGCTACTATAGGATGGGACTGCTAGGCAGGGATTAGCAATATGCACTCAGAACTGCTCGTGGTGCTGGGTGCATATTGGCATATTGCACCTGACAGGTTCCCTTTAACTCTCTGGCATATATGGGTGTAACTGTAGCTCCTGCACCACGTAGACCATATGTGGAGGGGGCTCGGGAGCTGATCTCCCTCAAAGTGCAGTTGATGCTAGCTATATTAAATTGCTGCCATCTGTTTCTAAAAGCTGTTGCTGGGCAGTTAACCATATAAAAAGCTGTCATTCATTGATAGTGGCATCTAAATAATATTACAGTCTGTGCTTGCGTGCACTAGCTCCTTTCTCTCCTCCATGATGCAATCAGAGGGTGCAACAGAATTAATGATAGCTGGGGGTGGCTGAAAGCCCCTTTGCCGTCATCTTGGTCCTTCTCTAAAGCTCTGATATATGCAATTTCATTGGATACCATGACATAGCTGTTGCTTTGCAGCACTGAGGTCCTGGGTTCAAATCCCACCAAGGACAACACCTGCAAGGAGTTTGTATGTTCTCCCCATGTTTGCATGGGTTTCCTCTGGGTACTCCAGTTTCCGCCCACACTCCAAAGACACTCATAGGGAATTGAGATTATGAGCCCCAATGGGGACAGTGATGATCAAGTCTGGAAAGTGCTGCAGAATATGATGGGGCTATATAAGCAAAGCATAATAAATAAAACTCAATATACTGCAGGACTAAGCGGAAGCCACCAGGGAAAATCACTACTCGACTACTATACAGTGTGGTTTGGTCCCTGGCGGCTATTAAACTATATTTTTAATTGAAACTGTGCAGAATTTCAAAGTTAGGGTACGCGGCCACAGCGTTTGACAGCATGTTTTCTGTTTTCCCCTGTGTCCAAAACACTGCATTGCACAGTAGAAGCACAGTTAATGGGATTTATAGAATTCTCATGCCCATTACTTTTTTGCAGCATAAACGGACATACACCGTGGTTTCCTGAGCCACAGCATGTCAACTTATTCCTGCAGAGACGCGAGTCTGCTGAGCAGGGAGAATGGAGCGTAAAGGGAACCAACCACCAGGATTTTCGTATATAACCTAAAGCCAGTGCTATACTGGCACTATCAGGCTGATTCTCTACATGCCTTTAGTGGTCAGCTCAGATGTTTAGTTTTTGAAATCCAAGAAAGTAAAAAGTTTATAAATTCATCAGCTTCTTGAGTGACAGCAGCTAAGGATCAGATAATATCTGGGGGGGGGGGGGGATTCATACTTATCCCCTCCCACAGTTAGAATTAGCATAAGTATTAAGCTATGTGCCCACGCTGCGGAAAATGCGCGGATTTTGCTGCAGATTTCTCGCAGAAAAGCCGCGGATTTTCCAGAAATCTGCAGCACAGCTACTCCCCAGCCATTTCTATGGCATTTGGGAAATGCTGTGCGCCCACGCTGCGGATTTTTCCGCAGCGGAAATCGTGCGGAAAAATCTGCAGCATGTCAATTATTGTTGCGGATTTTCGTGCGGATTTTGCCTATTCAATTTGAGGTCATACTCATGTGACCAGAAGGGATGAGGTGGGTATCAGCTTTGTTGGCTGAGGCCCCGCCCCTTCTGGTCACATGGGTATGACCTCACAGGTTCTGCAAATCAAAGTAAATCAATTATATAATACTTATGCTAATTCTAACAGGGGGTGGGGATAACTATGAATTCCCCCCTCCTGCTATTATCTGATCCTCAGCTGCTGTCACTCAACAAGCTGATGAATTTATAAACTTTACTTTTTTGGATTTCAAAACCTATACATCCGAGATGACCACTACATGTATGTATAGAATCAGCTTGATAGTGCCAGTATAGCACTGGCTTTAGGTTAGATACAAAAATCCTGGTGATTGGTTCCCTTTAAGTCCGTCCAGAACCCTCCTAATTGTGGGCACAGACCGATGCAGTCTCTAGCAGAGAACACTCACGTCTCCGCAAGAGAAGATACGCTGAGTCCAGAACGCAGTGTGTGCGGATTGTGTGCACATACTTAATCATATCTGGCTGAAATCATACAACTAATAAAGGGAACCTCATCCACAGGCCACATGTACATAGTCAAAGTGGTTGTCCAATCCCAGAAGAAAAGTCTGCAGGCACTCTGACAGTGTCAAATCATGACATTGTAATGTGGGTATGTAGTCACCTGACGACATGTGAGATTTCCATACATTTCAGTCATGTACCAACTACAGTGTTGCTCCGTAAATAAGTTCTACCCTGAAAATAAGCCCTAGCAGGAATTTTTAGCGTAAAGCTTAAATACAAGCCCTACCCCGAAAATAAGCCCTAGTCACAGTTCAATTGTTCATGCAACTAAAAAAAGTTAATACCACAAGACACTTCATTATAGAAAGCAGACACCCCGAAAAGAAAGAAGACAGAAGAGCCCGTAATCATACTCACCAGACACCGAACGGGAGGACCTGCAGTGGAATACATCAAGTACCTGCGGTGGAACCCACACACATCAGATCGCACATCCACACATCAGATCGCGCACACAATCACCACATCCAATGATACCGATTGCTTCTGGCCAGCAGGGGAACCTGGGACGCAGTGCAGTGGAGTGCAAGGACCTGCGGTAGAACGCATGGAGTTCCTTCATGTAGTTACATTCTCCTTAGTACTCCTCCTTTCTTGGTGGACATCATATCACAGATCAGAGGGTGTGGTCAGATTCTGGATCCTAGTAAACCCCGTGCGCCTCATAACATCAGTCTGAGATCAGGAGGTATGCAGACTTCTGTCAGGCTACAGAATCTGTCATTTTGTCTCCTGCAGCAGGTGCAGTAGGGAGAGGAAGTGAGTGAAAGATGCTGAAGCAAAAATTAAGATGTTTTCTTTAGGGGAAACAGGTGTAAATCTGAAGGCGTGAATTTGCATAGATCCCTAGTAGTAGGAGGGTTCAGGCACCCAAGGCAAACATGGACAAAACCTGCAGCATGAGAGGGGCTGGCCACACAGCCTGTTCTCAGACTGCATGGAAGGAGATGTTATCAGGGGGCAGGCTGTTACTAGATAAGCTGGCCGCACCCCCGATGTGTGATTTAAAGCGCACCAATGACCAGGATTTCCCTATTTAACCTAAAGCCAGTGCTATATTGGCACTATCATGCTGATTCTATACATATCTTTAGTTGTCAGCTAGGATGTAATGTATTAGAAACATAAGCAAGTTTGTAAAATGAGCAGCTTTTTGGTTGGCATCCGTCGATCAGTTAATAGCTGGGGTGGGTTTTCATAGTGATTCCCCCCTGCCTTTTGTCCCTCCCCTGTTATTTATGCTAATTCTATCAAAAGTGTTTTACTAAATGGCTAGAAGGACCTTTGCTGATATACCCATGTGAGCAGAAGGGGCGGGGCCTCAGCCAACATAGCTGATACCATCAAACAACATTATTTTTCCTTTTTCCTTCACCCTATGATGGCACCACGAGAGAGAGGATCCACCCTTTAAGGGCAGGAAACCTACAGGTTAAAAAAAAGGGTGCCAACTCTCCCCGCATTAGTTTGTTTCCTGTCCTTGAATGGGGAACCTCAGGATACGATGGCCCTGGAGGGCCTTAGAGATTTTTTGCTTAGCCAGCCCCGGCGGTCGGTTATGGCAGTGGCACGGGTCCTGCTTCGGTCAGCACGGGTCCCCCGGATGCGCCACAGCAGGTCCACGGGGGCTTTGACTGTAAGCGAATGCAGGCTGCTGCCCCATCTTTGAGAGGGTAGCCACTGCCTTGCATCTCCGGCAGCACGAGTTGGCAGCTTCAGAGGGGGGCACCATCTTGGATGACACGTGTCCTGCGCATGCGCGGGACCTTTCGGCAGCACCATCTTGTGTGTGGCGGTGCGCTCTGGTTGCGCATGCGCGGTCACGCTGTGATGACTGTTCCGGCTGGTGATGATCAGACCCGGAAGTGAGTCAGGAGGCGCTGGAGGGGGCTGTCGAGCGCCCTGTCCATTTAAAAATGGCGGGGGTCCATGGGTCAAGTAGCATATGCTCCAGTCTGACCCCTCGAGTAAGAAGGACCAGGATCGGGATCAGCAGCAGCAACAAGGGCTGCAGCCGTTGTCCCCCTCTGCTCCTAGGTAGCCCGAGAAGCAGCAGAAGCAGCCTCAGCGTCGTCGAAGTGGCACTGGATCTGGTGGAACTCTCTCTAGTAAGAGTGGTACCCGGTCCAGTCAAAAGAGCCGTGACAAGCTCGACAGCAGAGGAGCATCTAGGGGAGAGTTGTCGGATGGCAGCGCACCTCTCCCCGGCCCGGTACCGCCTCTTTACATTGGACTGGTGAGTGATCTTTGGGAAAGTTCACTTTGTAAAGAGGTTTTTTTTTTTTTGTCTCCCCTCACCCTTCCCTGTTGTGTTAGGTGGAGAGGCCAAGGAAGTGTTCTTCCAAAATCAAGAAGAAAGAATGGAAAAAAAAAAATGGCTAGCCCATACTTGGACCAAAAGGCTTTGCAAGGATTGTATCCAGCAGACCCTTTCAGAGGAAACCCTGGGGATTGCTTCAGATCTCAGATCCGTTATTAGGTCTGAAGCAAGAAGCTTCCTTCACTTCTTGAGAGAACCCCCCCCCTGTAAGAATCGCAAGCATTCACCCCCTACCTCGGCAAGTTCAAGCAGATCGGAGGGAGAATGTGGTTCCTCTGTTTCTGCATCTTCCTCCTCTTCTGACAGTGATGTTGGAGAGCACCAGTGTTTTCCTGTAGAAAACACAGACAAGCTGATTAATGCTACTTTCACACATCCAGTTTGAGCAGTGCGGCTCAATCCGGCTGTGAAACCTATGGAACGGATGCGGCGAAAACACCGCATCCTTTGCATAAGTTTTTACATGCGGCCCGTCCGTTTTTTTCCGGTTGCGGCACGCTACTGAGCATGCGCAGTGAAAGAAACCGCATGCGGCGGCCGGATGCGTTTTTTCCGCATCGCGACGCATCCGGCATCCATAGGCATGCATTGAAAAATGCGCCGCAGCGGCCGGATGCGGCGCGATGCGTTTTTTTTTTGCCGGAGCAAAAAACGTTGCAGGCAACGTTCCATCCGGCCGCGGCATCGACTAAATCTGCCGCATGCGGCAAAAACCGGACCGAACGCAAGCCCATACGGCACAATACGGCACTAATGTAAGGCTATGCAAAAAAACCCGCAACCGGCGGAAAAAAAAACGGTTGCGGTTTTTCTGCAGAGCGTCGTATTGTGCCGCAGAGCAAAAACCGGATGTGTGAAAGTAGCCTAAGGCAGTCAGAAGTACGATGGGCATGTCAGATGAGAAACCGCAACGTTCTATCCAGGTTGCAATGTTTAGAGGGATAGAGCAGAAGAAACATCAGGCCTTCCCAGTGGTCGACAGAGTGCGGTCCCTAATATCCAGAGAGTGGAAGATACCCGACAAGGGGGGGGGTATATACCTGGCAACTTTAAATCGAAAATACCCCTTTGAAGAAGCTGCATATTCCTCCTGGGAAAGGGCCCCTAAATTGGATGTAGCTGTAGCCAAGGCATTCATAAAGTATTCGATCCCCTTTAAAGACATGGGGTCACTGAAAGACCACATGGACAGAAAAGCAGATCTCTTCCTTAAAAACGCCTGGGAGTCCTCGGCAGGTGCCCTATGTCCAGCTATTGCTGCTACATGTACAGAGAGATCTCTGGCAGTATGGCTGACTTAGTTGGAGTGCAAACTTAAGAGCAAAGTTCCACGGGAGGATATTCTGTCTTCCTTGCCTCTGATGCAGGGAGCAGCTGCATTCCTCTCTGATGCATTAGCAGATTCGACGAGATTGGCTGCCAAATATGCGGCGCTTTCTAACATGGCTAGACGGGCCTTATGGTTGAAATGTTGCCCAGGAGATCTGCAAGTGACAGCCAAACTCTGCTTGATCCCTTGTCAAAGAGTTTCTCTTCGGACCGGTACTGGATAATGTACTTGAGAGGGCGGGGGATTTATATATAAAAAAAAAAAAAAAAAAAAGAAGGGAATTTTGTTACCGTAAATTCCTTTTCTTCTAGCTCCTATTGGGAGACCCAGCCGATTGGGTGTATAGCTACTGCCTCCGGAGGCCACACAAAGCATTACACTAAAAAGTGTAAGGCCCCTCCCCTTCTGGCTATACACCCCCAGTGGGATCACTGGCTCACCAGTTTTAGTGCAAAAGCAAGAAGGAGGAAAGCCAAAAACTTGGTTAAACAAATTCACTCCGAGTAACATCGGAGAACTGAAAAACCGTTCAACATGAACAACATGTGTACCCGAAAAAACCCAAAAATCCTGAAGGACAACAGGGCGGGTGCTGGGTCTCCCAATAGGAGCTAGAAGAAAAGGAATTTACGGTAAGTAACAAAATTCCCTTCTTCTTCGGCGCTCCATTGGGAGACCCAGACGATTGGGACGTCCAAAAGCTGTCCCTGGGTGGGTAAAGAAATACCTTATGTTAGAGCTGCGAAGACAGCCCTCCCCTACGGGGAGGCAACTGCCGCCTGCAGGACTCTTCTACCTAGGCTGGCGTCCGCCGAAGCATAGGTATGCACCTGATAATGTTTGGTGAAAGTGTGCAGACTCGACCAGGTAGCTGCCTGGCACACCTGTTGAGCCGTAGCCTGGTGTCGCAATGCCCAGGACGCACCCACGGCTCTGGTAGAATGGGCCTTCAGCCCTGATGGAACCGGAAGCCCAGCAGAACGGTAGGCTTCAAGAATTGGTTCTTTGATCCATCGAGCCAGGGTGGCTTTGGAAGCCTGCGACCCTTTGCGCTTACCAGCGACAAGGACAAAGAGTGCATCGGAGCGGCGCAGGGGCGCCGTGCGGGAAATGTAGATTCTGAGTGCTCTCACCAGATCTAACAAATGTAAATCCTTCTCATACCGAGGAACTGCATGAGGACAAAAAGAAGGCAAAGAGATATCCTGATTAAGATGAAAAGAGGATACCACCTTCGGGAGAAACTCCTGAATGGGGCGCAGCACTACCTTGTCCTGGTGGAAGACCAGGAAAGGAGCCTTGGATGACAGCGCTGCTAGCTCAGACACTCTCCGAAGAGATGTGATCGCTACCAGAAAAACCACTTTCTGTGATAGTCTAGAAAGTGAAAACTCCCTCAGAGGCTCGAAGGGCGGCTTCTGGAGGGCAACTAGTACCCTGTTCAGATCCCATGGATCTAACGGCCGCTTGTACGGGGGTACAATATGACAAACCCCCTGCAGGAACGTGCGCACCTTAGGAAGTCGTGCTAGACGCTTTTGAAAAAAGACGGATAGCGCCGAGACTTGCCCTTTAAGGGAGCCGAGCGACAAACCTTTTTCTAACCCAGATTGCAGGAAAGAAAGAAAGGTAGGCAATGCAAAAGGCCAGGGAGACACTCCCTGAGCAGAGCACCAGGATAAGAATATCCTCCACGTTCTGTGGTAGATCTTAGCGGACGTGGGCTTCCTAGCCTGTCTCATGGTGGCAACGACCCCTTGGGATAATCCTGAAGACCCTAGGATCCAGGACTCAATGGCCACACAGTCAGGTTCAGGGCCGCAGAATTCCGATGGAAAAACGGCCCTTGGGACAGTAAGTCTGGTCGGTCTGGTAGTGCCCACGGTTGGCCGACCGTGAGATGCCACAGATCCGGATACCACGCCCTCCTTGGCCAGTCTGGGGCGACGAGTATGACGCGGCTGCAGTCGGATCTGATCTTGCGTAGCACTCTGGGCAAGAGTGCCAGAGGCGGAAACACATAAGGGAGCCGGAACTGCGACCAATCTTGCACTAAGGCGTCTGCCGCCAGAGCTCTGTGATCGCGAGACCGTGCTATGAAGGTTGTTGTGCCTGGACGCCATTAGGTCGACGTCCGGCCTTCCCCAGCGGCTACAGATTTCCTGAAACACGTCCGGGTGAAGGGACCATTCCCCTGCGTCCATGCCCTGGCGGCTGAGGAAGTCTGCTTCCCAGTTTTCTACGCCGGGGATGTGAACTGCGGATACGGCGGAGGCCGTGGCTTCCACCCACATCAGAATCCGCCGGACTTCCTGGAAGGCTTGCCGACTGCGTGTCCCTCCTTGGTGATTGATGTATGCCACCGCTGTGGAGTTGTCCGACTGAATTCGGATCTGCTTTCCTTCCAGCCACTGCTGGAAGGCTAGTAGGGCAAGATACACTGCTCTGATTTCCAGAACATGGATCTGAAGGGTGGACTCCTGCTGAGTCCACGTACCCTGAGCCCTGTGGTGGAGAAAAACTGCTCCCCACCCTGACAGACTCGCGTCTGTCGTGACTACCGCCCAAGACGGTGGTTAGGAAGGATCTTCCCTGTGATAATGAGGTGGGAAGAAGCCACCATTGCAGAGAGTCCTTGGCCGTCTGTGAAAGGGATACTTTCCTGTTCAGGGATGTTGACTTCCCGTCCCATTGGCGGAGAATGTCCCAATAAAGAGGACGCAGATGAAACTGCGCAAACGGAACCGCCTCCATTGCCGCCACCATCTTCCCGAGGAAGTGCATGAGGCGTCTTAAGGAGTGCGAC
Source organism: Anomaloglossus baeobatrachus (assembly GCF_048569485.1). Taxonomy (NCBI): domain Eukaryota; kingdom Metazoa; phylum Chordata; class Amphibia; order Anura; family Aromobatidae; genus Anomaloglossus; species Anomaloglossus baeobatrachus. The sequence goes on from NC_134353.1 coordinate 423,761,796, forward strand.
TGACCTTGACGGAGAGTCTGCACCCCAGTCTGTAGTGACCGCTGCTTGTCCAGCGGAAGCTTCACTAGCGCTGAGAGGGTATGAAACTCCATGCCAAGATACGTTAGTGATTGGGTCGGTGACAGGTTTGACTTTGAGAAGTTGATGATCCACCCGAACGTCTGGAGAGTCTCCAGCGCAACATTCAGGCTGAGTTGGCATGCCTCTTGAGAGGGTGCCTTGACAAGTAGATCGTCCAAGTAAGGGATCACAGAGTGTCCCTGTGAGTGCAAGACTGCTACCACTGCCGCCATGACCTTGGTGAACACCCGTGGGGCTGTCGCCAGACCGAATGGCAGAGCTACGAACTGAAGATGGTCGTCTCCCATCACGAAACGTAGAAAACATTGGTGCTCTGTAGCAATCGGCACGTGGAGATAAGCATCTTTGATGTCTATTGATGCTAGGAAATATCCTTGAGACATTGAGGCAATGACGGAGCGGAGGGTTTCATCCGGAACCGCCTGGCCTCCACGTGCTTGTTGAGCAGTTTTAGGTCCAGAACGGAACGGAAAGAGCCATCCTTTTTTGGCACCACAACCAGATTGGAGGAAAACCGTGTCTTGTTCCTGAAGAGGAACAGGGATTACCACTCCTTCTGCCTGCAGAAGAGCATCGGCTCGGTGGGGAGGTGGGGACGTTCTGAAGAATCGAGTCGGAGGACGAGAACAGAACTCTGTCCTGTGCACGTGGGCACAATGTCCCTCACCCACCGGTCTGTGACCTGTGGCAGCTAAATGTCGCCAAAGGCGAGCGAGTCTGCCATCAACCGCGGATGCGGAGAGATGAGAGAGCTGAGAGTCATGAGGAGACCGCCTTGGTAGCGGTTCCTCCGGCTGCCTTCCTTGGGCGTGATTGAGCCCCCGGAAGCTGAGCCCCTCTGAGGCTTTTCAGCTCTTTTGGACGAGGACAATTGGGACCTGCCCGAGCTTGGGAAGGACCGAAACCTCGACTGTCCTTCCAGGACAGCATTAATAGGGTAAGTCGCAATGCAGACATTGCGAGGTTACGGACGCCCCTGCGGCACAAATGTACATATGCTCAAGACCAGCTGCGCAAGAACAGCTGAAAAGCTTAGGGTGCCCATACGGCTGTAAATGCCGGAGCAACCGACACGCCGATAGCCTCATAGACAGATTTCAACCAGAGTCCATCTGTCTGGCATCTTTAAGTGAAGTCCCATCTCCACTGCAACTATGGCTCTAGCCGCAAGCCTGGAGATTGGAGAATCCACCTTTGGACCCTGGGTCCCGCGCTTGACCACGTCAGGGGGAAAAGGATAACGTGTATCCTTAATACGTTTGGAGAAAACGCTTATCTGGTAAGCGTGGTGTTCCTGGACTGCTTCTCTGAAGTCAGCGTGGCCAGAAAAATACTCAATATACGTTTGAGCTACTGAAATGGGACTTCTCCTGCTGTGAAGCTGACTCCTCCGCTGGGGGAGCTGAGGGAGAAAGATCCAACATTCCATTGATGGACGCTATAAGATCATTCCTTATGGCGTCACCATCCGGTGTATCCGGATTGAGAGCGGTGTCAGGATCAAAGTCCTGATGAGCTACGTCTGCTTCATCATACAGAGAGCCTCCTGGGACCCCCCCGGAGCACCGATTTTATTCCCAATGAGGGTGGCCAGGGAGCAATGATCCAGATTGCCCATGGCCTGTCCGGACTGCAAGTCTCTATCCCATTGCAACTCCATCCCTGTCCTTGGACAGGGTTGACAGGTGGCTCCTTTGGCCACGTCTAGTAGAGACCCCGGCTGACCAAGTGCTACAGGGGAGCATTGCCCACAATGGGGTTCAGTGCCGTGGAACAGTATCACATGCAGTAAAAACAGCATCGAAAGCCTGTGTTGCTTATATGCTGCTGCCGACTAGCCATCTAGGATATAGAGCCAAGAATGGCGACCGTACAGTGCAATGTATAGCATACAAGCATAAAGTACAAATGAACACTGCAGCACATGCAATACAAGCAGCATATAAAGCCTGTGCCTTGGCACCCCTGCTTTTCTGCTGCTGTAGACTAGCCATCTAGGGGAATATAGCCCAGAATATCGACCATACAGTGCAATGTATAGCATACAAGCATAAGTACAAATGAACACTGCAACCCCTGCAATACAAGCAGCATAGAAAAAACCTGTGCCTCAGCACCCTTGCTTTTCTGCTGCTGTAGTCTAGTCATTCTAGGCGAAAATAGCCCAGACTAGCGACCGTACAGTGCAGTGTATAGCATACAAGCACAAATACACATGAACACTTCAGTACATGCAATACAAGCAGCATAGAAAGCCTGTGCCTTAGCACCCCTGCTTTCCTGCTGCTGATGTGTCGCCATCTAAGAGGGCATATAGCCAAAAATAGCGACCTATGCAGTGTAAGCATAAAAATACAAATGGACAACTGCGGTATTTAGTGGGGTCAGCACTTCAGGTGCCGCTTACCGCCCGCCTATAAGCGGGTGTGTGGTCCCCTAGTCCTGTGCCTGGTTGCCCAGAGTCCGATCTCTCAGCTCGGACTGCAGGAATGGCTGCCGGCGTCCTTCTCCAGCTCGTGTGAGTAGGGGCGGGCCGTGGGCGTGCCCCCAAGTCAGAGCGGGAAACCGGCGTCCCACAGTGTCCAGTGAGAGGGCTGGAGCATGTAAATAAGGCTCCAGCCCTCGGCGCTGCTGATTGTACAGCGTCTCTCCCCTACCCTGATTGACAGGGTGGGGGCGGGAACGAAGCGGAGCTAGGCCGCAAAAGCCGGGGACTGGATTTATAAGCGCCGCCGCCGTAAAAGCGCGGTCGGCGCTAAGTCCCCGGCGCACTACAAGTCCCAGCCGCGCCGCCGCTCCCGGAGCGTCCGGCGCGGTAGTTCCCCATACATAAAGTCACTCAGCTAGGCTGCAGTGACTGTAACCCTTTACTGTCCCCGGCGCACTAGCACACCCAGCAAGTCTGGAGTGTGCTGTGCCTGTGTGTACGGGGACACAGAGTACCTGAATGGTGCAGGGCCATGTCCCTGAACGGTACCCAGCTCCGTATCCAGCAGGTTCAATGGGTCTGTGGATGGAGCCCGGCCTCAGGGCTTTGGGGCCGGTAAGATCCCACTTCCTCAGAGCCCCTCAGGGGGATGGGGAAGGAAAACAGCATGTGGGCTCCAGCCGCCGTACCAGCAATAGGTACCTCAACCTTACAAACCACAAGCGGGGTGAGAAGGGAGCATGCTGGGGGCCCTATATGGGCCCTCTTTTCCTCCATCCGATATAGTCAGCAGCTACTGCTGACTAAACAGTGGAGCTATGCGTGGATGTCTGACCTCCTTCGCACAAAGCAGAAAACTGGTGAGCCAGTGATCCCACTGGGGGTGTATAGCCAGAAGGGGAGGGGCCTTACACTTTTTAGTGTAATGCTTTGTGTGGCCTCCGGAGGCAGTAGCTATACACCCAATCGGCTGGGTCTCCCAATGGAGCGCCGAAGAAAAACCCTTTCAGACTCTGTCCTTTCCATCCTTCAAACGGTCCTTTTGCAAGAGATGGTGCAACTGTAAAAATCCACCCAGGGACCGGAGTTTTTGGTCGGATCAGCAAAAGGAAGGAAAGGGTTTCATGGCTTCATGTTCAAGGGCCCTTCCCAGGATAAGAAGTCCTCTCAATGACTCGCCCGCCCAGGTGGGAGGAAGACTAGCCCATTTTCTTCCAGCCTGGGAAAAGATTTCCTTAAATCCTTGAGTTATCGGCATAATAAGATCAGGCCTTAAGTTGACATTTCAGGGGCTTCCCCCACCGAAGATTTTTCCTGACATCACCGAGATCTTCCCCTGGCGAACAGGAGGCTCTAGAGGTGGCGGTAAGAAATCTGTTAGGGAAATCGGTCCTAACGGAAGTCCCAGTAGAAGAGGTAGGAGAGGGGTTTGATTCCCCTTTTTGGTAAAAAAAAAAAAAAAAAAGCCAGACAATACCTTTCTCTGGACTGTCGTACAGGAATGTCGTCTTCCTCTTACCAAGGTAGAAAAGATACACAGTCTTGTGCTGCAGGCAGTAACGTCTCCAAAAAATGTCTCCCCAAGACACTGTCTCTTCTGGGCTCCCTGACATCCACCATTCCGGTGGTCCTTTGGGCCCAAGGGCATACCAGAGCCCTCCAGTGGGACATTTTGGAGGAATCAGGCAGTTCTGGGAGACAAGTTGGACAAAGAAATACTGCAACCAGATTCCATAAGCTCCCTTCAGTGGTGGCTGGACCAGAGGAACCTAACGAGAGGGGTTCCATGGTCTGTTGCTGTGTCAAAGTAGTTACCACTGATGCAAGTGTCACGGACTGGGGGGCTCACCTACAAGACCATCTGGTTCAGGGGCTTTAGTCAACACAAGAGGCAACATATTCCTCAAATGTCAGAGAACTCTTAGCCGTGGAGAGTGCAGTCCTAAATCTCCTGCCCTTACTGACATGCCATCATACACGAATATTGTCAATCAGGTGACGGGTGGCTTATCTGAATCATCAGGGGGGCACAAGATCCAGGTCCCTCATGACTATAACAGACAGACTCCTGCAAATAGAGACGTATTTACTGTCACTATCGGCGGTACAGTTAAGAGGGAAAGAAAATTACATGGCAGATTTCCTGACCCGCACTCAGCTGAGCCAGGGGGAGTGGGTCCTCAAACAGTCCATTTTCGAACACAACAGAAAAATGGGGGACTCCAGTAATAGATCTATTCGCCACCAAACAGAACAGGAAGGTTCATCAATTTTGTTCTCTGAACCCCAGGGAGCAACCGCACGCTGTAGACGCCCCAAGTGGGACTTCGACCTAGCCTACACCTTTCCCCAGTTAGTGCTACTTCAGACAGTCCTGAAGAAGATCAGGGACAAAAAAGCTAGGGTTCTCCTCATAGCTCCCTTCTGGCCAAAGAGACCATGTTTTTTTTTGTGGCTGACTCGGATGTCGATCTCCAGTCCATGGGTTCTCCCAGAGATCCCAGCCTTCCATCCTTTGACAGACAAATTACACCTGACGGCCTGGAATTTGGGAGGGCACTACTGAGTAGCAGGGGCTTTTTGCTGAATTTGGTTTCCACCTTATTACCAATGACCATGAAAATATATTGTAGAACCTGGAGAAAATTTACGGGTGCTAGCCTCACAGGAAAGTTACCAAAACGCTGAGCTTTGGAATTTCTACCAAGAGGTTTAGGACAGGGTCTGTTGGTTAGTACACTTAAAGGGAACCTGTCATCAGGAATTTGGCTTTCAACCTAAACGTTTCCCCCTCTGCAGCTCGTGGGCTCCATTCTAGGAAGGTTTTTGTACTTTTTGTGCCCCTTTTTAAACCAAAATAAACACTTTATAAACTTGTACCTTTCTGTTTGAAAATCTTGTTAATTTTCCATGGGGGCGGGCCGTCTGGTGTCCGTTGCTGTAGCTTACGCCGTCCCCCATGCTCCAAATCATGCCTCATAACACCGCCCACTGCGCCGAGGTCCCGTGCACGCCGGGACACCTAGTGACGTGGTCGCAGGCATGAGAGTATGGGCGGCGCTGTGATTGCATCGCAAGTGCGCGCCCATACTCTCGTGTGCGCGCTCTCCCCTCTGTACGTCGCTCAGATCCTCTGCTTCTCCTGTGCTCCGCTCCTCCCATCTATTTCCTGCTGCAGGGTACGATGGGAAGGAGGTGACGTCGGGCCGGCGCAGAACGCTGGAGGCAGTGGGGGAAAGGGCGGGCACGAGAGTATGGGCGGGCACTTGCGATGCAATCACAGCGCCGCCCATACTCTCGTGCATGCGACCACGTCACTAGGTGTCCCGGCGTGCACGGGACCTCGGCGCAGTGGGCGGTGTTATGAGGCATGATTTGGAGCATGGGGGACGGCGTAAGCTACAGCAACGGACGCCACACGGCCCGCCCCCATGGAAAATTAACAAGATTTTCAAACAGAAAGGTACAAGTTTATAAAGTGTTTATTTTGGTTTAAAAAGGGGCACAAAAAGTACAAAAACCTTCCTAGAATGCAGCCCACGAGCTGCAGAGGGGGAAACGTTTAGGTTGAAAGCCAAATTCCTGATGACAGGTTCCCTTTAAAAGTTCAGGTTTCAACGTTAGCGGCCCTGTATAATTGTGATCTGGCGGGGATCCGATGGGTGGCCAGGTTTATTAAAGCCAGTTCCCGTCTCAAACCTGTGTAGGGTTGGCAGCCCTGACAGGTCCTCTGTTTGAACCTTTTAGATTCTATTTCGGTAAAATGCCTAGCTCTTAAGATGGTCCTCCTGGTAGCCCTAACTTCGGCGCGTAGGGTAAGTGACATTCAGGCCCTGTCAATTGAATCCCCCTTCACGCAATTCTTTGAAGACAGTGTGGTATTAAAACCTGACCCGGCATACCTTCCACTAGTGTCCAAATTTAATGTGTCCCAGGAGATTGTACTTCCATTATTCTGTGATGAGCCAAAGGATGATGATGAGGAGAGATGGCATTGTCTGGATGTATGGAGATGTTTAAGTCAATACCTTCTAGTCACTAGTGTGGAGACACGGGGCTCCGTGGGTGCTCTTGTCCGCTAAAACCCACCGCCTTTAGAAAGACAGCGTGGCTCAGGGCTCATCCAAACTGAACGCCGGCCTCCTTAACCGTGGGCGTAACACTACTCAGACAACACAGGGTGGAGTAAGTGGTCCTGGAAGCTCTGAGGCATGGACATTCTAAATCCCTGGTGAGCCAGCGGAAGGGTGAGACTCTGTTGCCTGTTACATTTGTGTGTTTTGCTGGTTATGTGTTATGTGCCGTTAATTGTTTGGGGATCCAATAAAGTCTAATTATTGTGGTTCCCTCACCCTGTGTTGTCTGAGTAGTGTTACGCCCACGATTAAGGAGGCCGGCGTTCAGTTGGGATGAGCCCTGAGCCACGCTGTCTTTCTAAAGGCGGCTGGTTCAGTGGACAAGAGCACCCACTGAGCCCCGTGTCTCCACAACTAGTTCCTCGATGAAGGATAAATCTTTGTCGCCTTTCAAGGTAGTAAGAAGGGGGCTAGAAACCTCAAAGTCAAGCCTGGTGAGGAGGATCAGGGAGGCCATAGCCTAAGCTTACTCTGCTAGTGATAAGGAAGTACTCACAGGCCTGAAGGCTCATTCCACGAGGGTGGTGGGATCTTCATGGGCAGAAAGAGCTAACGTCTCCATTGAGCAAATCTGCAAAGTGGCTAGATGGTCATCGCCCTCAACCTTCCACAAACATAGGTTGGTCTATCCTTTTCTGACCTCACCTTTGGGAGAAGGGTTCTGCAGACTGTAGTCCCTCCCTAGTTTTTTCTTCGCTGTAATTCTCTCGTGATGCCATCATACGGTGAAGGAAAAATATGTAATTACTTCTGGTAATGTGTTTTTTTCTGAAACCATGACGGCATCCTTATATTCCCTCCCTGCACTGGGTGTTTTCCCTTGTCAGTTTTCATTTTTACTTTTTCACACAGAGGTATTCTGTTGGTGGCCATATGTTGTATTAACCTTTTCCATTGGAGGTCCTTTCATGCTCTAATCAACTGATGCGGGGAGAGGTGCCGCCTTTTTCTATTCTGTAGGTTTCCTGTCCTTGAAGGGCGGATCCTCTCTCTCTCTCGTGGTGCCGTCATGGGTTCAGAAAAAGCACATTACCTAAGTAATTACATATTTTTCCGTTGGCAGAGGCCCTGCCCCTTCTGCTCACATGCGTATGACATCAGTAAAGGTCCTTCTAGCCACTTAGTAAAACACTTCTATATTAGAATTAGCATAAATAACAGATAGGGAGATGACTGACAGGCAGGGGGCTGGCATCACTATGAAAACCCACCTCAACTATTAACTGATCGGCAATTGCTGCCAATCAAAAAACTTCATTTCACAAGCTTTGCTTGCTTGTGTTTCAAAAACTATACATCCAATCTTACAAATAAATGTATAGAATTCGCATGATAGCGCAGGTATATCACTGTCTTAAGGTTATGTAGGAAAATCGTGGTGATTGGTTCACTTTAACATCCCAGAAGGGAGCTCAAAAAGGTATATGCACACGAGTGCATCTTTTACTTGCATTTTTGGTGCATTTGTGAAGTTTGTGGTCACAAAAGAGGCACCCAAATGCATGCATTTCCTTCCCCTAGCAAAGCCTATGAGATTTCTAGTTTGCTGTCAGCACAGTAAATCTTTTTTTGGCTGTGTTTTTGAAGACGCAGCCAAGATGCAGCATGTCAATTCTTTGTGTTTTTTAAGAAAAAGAACAGCGTTTTTAAAGTGCAAAAAAATACAAATGTTTATTGAGACACAAGGTGAACAGCCATGATCAATAAAAACATTAAAATACAAGGGCCGGGTCCATCATGTATAACACTAGGGATTCATGATATAAAATTATTTATAAAGATTTACAGAGTGAGTAAGAGGTCAGTGTATGTAAACTCCATTTTGGAGTATGTCCATACTGGACACAACATCACAGAATCCCAGATACAGAATTATAGCATACAGACAATACCATGATAAAATATCTACAAACGACGGTGATAAGGTTGGATATAGAGGCCGGTTACTGGAGTATCCCTCAGAAAAACGCCCAACGTACGTTTTGAAATATTGGTGTAATTATTCACCAGGGGAGAAGAGGCATCCTACTTGTGTCCCCCAATATACCGGGTTTAAATAGCAGAGGTACATTTCAAACGTACCCGGAAGTCTCAGAATGGCTGACGCGCCGTTCAAGTCCCGCGAGACTTCAGCAGTCACATAATGATCGCGCATGCGCGAGAGTGTGGACGCGTCACCATGGCTCCCGCGGAGGCGCGAAATGTCTAGACAGCGGCAGTCACGCAGACGGACAAGTCCCGGAGACAGCACATCCGAACAGAGACCACCAGGTAACACAAGGTAATATATACAGTATAAACTTCTTCTGTGCGAAACAGATGGTAAACTAAATAATGTGACACTATATGCAGGATTCATTATATTTCTTCTCCATATGTTGCAATCTTTCATTCTATATTATTCTTTCTTTATTTTTCTTATGAACCACAATGTTGGCGCACATTATTATTGCCTCTGTTAGTCACATCAGCCCCTTTCCTGGGGTTTACCTGCTGGAAACTCTGCAGGCTGTAAGTCTGACTCCCTCGAGTCCAGATGTCCAGGGAGATTCTCTCACTGGACTCACCGGCCACGTCCTAGAAACGGCTCAGTTCAGTGGCACCTGCTGACTGTCCAGAGCCTCAGGAGACTGCAGCTCCCCGGATTTCTCAGTTGCACAGCCAGCAAGGGCTCTGAGAAATCCGGGGAGCTGCAGTCTCCTGAGGCTCTGGACAGTCAGCAGGTGCCACTGAACTGAGCAGTTTCTAGAAAGTGGCCGGTGAGCCCAGTGAGAGAATCTCCCTGGACATCTGTACTCGAGGGAGCCAGACTTACAGCTTGCAGAGCTTCTAGCAGGTAAACCCCAAGAAAGGGGTTTATGTGACTAACAGAGGCAATAATAATGTGTGCCAACATTGTGGTTCATAAGAAAGAATAAGGAAAGAATAATATAAAATGAAAGATTGCAACATATGGAGAAGAAACATATCATGAATCCTGCATATAGTGTCACATTGTTTATTTAGTTTACCATCTGTTTCGCACAGCTGACGTTTATACTGTATATATTACTCTGTGTTACCTGGTGGTCTCTGTGCGGATGTGCTGTCCCTGGGACTTGTCCGTCTGCACGACTGCCGCTGTCTAGAGGTCTCATGCCTGCGCAGGAGACATGGTGACACGTCCTCGCTCCCGTGCATGCGTGATCATGATGTGACGGCTGATGTCTCGCGGGACTTGACCGGTGCGTCAGCGCGAGCGCCATTCTGAGACTTCTGGGTACGTTTGAAGTGTACCTCTGCTATTTAAACCCGGTATATCGGAGGACACAAGTAGGATGGCCTCTCCCCTGATGAAGAATTACACCAATATTTCAAAATGTACGTTGGGCGTTTTTCTGAGGTATACTCCAGTGACCAGTCTCTATATCCAACCTTATCACCGTCGTTGGTAGATATTTTATCCTGATATTGTCTGTATGCTATAATTCTGTATCTGGGATTCTGTGATGTAGTGTCCAGTATGGACATCCTCCAAAATGGAGTTTACATACACTGACATCTTACTCACTCTGTAAATCTTTATAAATTTATATCATGAATCCCTAGCGTTATACATGAGGGGCCCGGTCCTGGTATTTTAATATGTTTTTATTGATCATGGATGTTTAACTTGTGCCTCAAACTTTTGTATTTTTTGCACTTTAAAAACGATGTTCTTTTTCTTAAAATACTATGGTTTCAAGTTTGTGCCATATGTGGGGATTCGGTAGAATCTATACCCACATTACCTATTGTATGGTGTTACGGAGCTTTTTGCTTCCATAGGTCTCTGTGTTTTGTAAGTGTTTCAGGGACTGGCGGATCAATCCCCAGTTGACCCTGGGTCAGTGGGGGATTGATGCCTGGTATCTGGCCAGATGCCGGTCCCTATATAAAAAGACTATGGCGACTAGAATCTGACGCAAGGGGGTAGGAGTAAGCGCTTCATACATACCAATTCACCAGGACAGCTGTCACACTGCTTCTGCCGCCACTCATTCACTTCCCGGGCCGCTCATTGCCTTCACTGAATATACACTGCTTCCCAAGCCCACCGGCTTCTGTGATTAGTTTCAGTCAGACAAACCCATGCTGAGTGACAGCGCGTCTGACTCTTAGGCTATGTGCGCACTTTACGTCGAGGTAGTTGCAGTTCAAAAAGCATCCTCTGGCAAAAAGGACAATCCTTTTGGCTTTAAAAATTCATGTAAAACGCAAAGAAAGTAGCCTATGCGCACCTTGCGGTTTTCATGAGTTTTTATAGCTTTTCCGGTGCTTTTAGAAATGCTGCAGTTTTCTATTAAATTGAATGGATGGGAAACGCAGCCAAAATGGCAAAAACAATTGACATACTGCTTCTTTAAATGCTGAGTTTTTGCCCAAATTTATGCAAATTAAACGCAGCGTTTTGAACAGCAAAGTGCGCACAAGAAAGCTCAATGTCCCATTGACTTTACTTGAAAAGCACAACGCAAGCATTTTGGCATGAAAACGCTGCAGTTGAAAAAGCAGTGGAAAAGCAGGTAAAAAAGCAAAGTGCGCACATAGCCTAACAATCACATATGCCAGTGAAGCGGGTCTATATTTTACAGTAAAAACAATTAAAAAAATTGGCGTAGGTTCCCCCATATTATGATACCTCGCCATGATAAAGCCTGACCGCTGGGGGCTGGTATTCTAAGGCTGGGGATACCCATGGTTATTGGGTGCCCCCCAGCCTAAAAATATCAGCCTACAGTCGCCTAAAATTGCTGCATTCATTTGATGTGACTGTCCCGGAACTTTACCTGTCTCTTCCAGATTGCCCTGGGGTGGTGGCAATCTGGGTAATAAGGAGATTATAACAGCCCACAGCTACCACTAAGCCCTAGATTAGTGTTGGGGGGTGGGGGTCCCAGACGCCTCCCATTACTAACCTGTAAGTGAAAAGTTATTTCATAATCCTTTATTTGGAAGAAAAACAATAAAAAAACAACTTCCTTTTTCACCACTTTATTAACCCCAAAACACCCGTGCAGGTCCGACGTAATCCACACGAGGTCCCACGATGCTTCCAGCACTGCTACATATGAAGGTCACAGCGAGCGCCATTGAGCATGACTGCCTGCTGTGAGGTTCAAGCGAAGACTGAGTGAGCAGCGCCATCAGCGGTGACGTCACTCAGGTTATCCGCGCCCACAGCTGGAGTCTTCCAACTGTGACCGCAAATCACCTGAGTGAGATCGCCGTTAATCGCGCTGCCTGAACCCCATGGCGGGCAGTCATGTTCTATGGCCGCTCAGTGTGAATTCAATTGTAGCAGTGCTGGGACCTCGTGTGGATTACGTCGGACCTGCAGAGGTATTTTGGGGGTTAATAAAGTAGTGAGAGTGCTTTTTTGTCTTATTTCAAATAAAGGATTTTTTAGGTGTTTATTTACTTTCACTTACAGATTAGTGATTGTGTGGGGTCTCATAGATGCCTCCTATTACTAATCTAGGGCTTAGTGGCAGCTGTGGGCTGCCAGTAATCCTTATTACCTTGATTGCCACCGCACCATGGCAAGGGGAAGAGCCGGGTCCAGCGCCAGAATTGGCACATCTAATGGAAAGGCTTTTCCCACCCTAATAATATCAGCCCCCAGTTGCCTGCTATACCTTGGCTGGTTTTAGAAAAATGGGGGGGGGGACCCCACATCATTTTTTTACCAAAAAAATTAAACAGCTGGCCAAACTGGCTATCGCTCTATCGAGCTATTCTTTTATTTCTTTCTGGCTATTATATATGTTCTATTTATTATAGCTATCTAATCAATTATCCTATCATTTTCCTTCTCCTTTAAAAAACATTAACAAAAAAGGGGAAAAAACGTCATGCGTTTTTGGGCCACAAGCTGTGTGTTTTCTGACCACAGGAAAACAGATGCACTCAGAAAAAGATGCAGAGTGCGAACATAGCCTTAGGAGGAAAACCAGCCTCATACTAATTAGCAGATCCTATGATGAATGGAAAGAGCACAATGGAAGTCCACTTTATGATTAACAAGGGTATTTCCATATGTATTTCTTCCTTTCCAGAGTTCAACTTAACCCCTTCTGACAGGGAGACTTTCCGTTTTGAGCTTTCATGTTTTTTGTGGTAAGAGTTGTACTTTTGATAGACACCATTTATTTTATCATGTGATTCATTGGAAAGAGGGAAAAAATTCCAAGTGTGCTGAAATTGCAAAAAAAAGTGCAATTTGTTTTTGTTACTTACCATATGCGCTATAGGGTAAAACTGACCTGGTAATATGATTCTAGAGGTCAGTACAATATTTTCTTTTTGTTTGTTTCTTTAAGTGGTGAAAAACAAATTGGATTTGTAAAAAAAAATTGCTTAAGGTCCAGTCACACAACGAGATAGTTACTACGTCACAGTTTCCAGATCGTTGGTGAGATGTCAAACAGTCATTTTCCCAACGACTTTACTAACGATGCAGCGACCTGTATAACGCTCTCGTTGGTCGTTGGTACTCTGTCACACAGCAGCTATGTAATGATTCCGACCTCGAATAGGGGCGTAGTGTTTGACGCTGTAAGCCACGTAGGCGTGCATATGCGTCGCTTTTTCCACACCCCTCCGCTCCGATTGGTGGCCAATACTGCATTCTGATTAGGCGGCCGGCCTAGAAGGCAACTTTGTATCGCTTCATCCTTTGTCCCTTTTTGAGCCTTGCTTTGAGGATAGAACCTGCGCCTCCACCCGGATTCATTCATATTTTGTTCCCGGTTGCTTGCTTGCTTTTCGGATCGAAGCTGCATCTGCACCCGGATTCATCCCTCCTTCGTTCGAGTGTTTGCTTACTGTTCTCAGCGCCAACCAATCGGTGCAGAGGGGGTGAGGAAAAGGTGACGCAACTACACACCTACGTGTCACACTAAGTTCTCATCTAGGTCGTTAACGAGATCGTTGGTAGGTGTCAAACATACAGATCCATCCTGCCCAGCAGGACTCGTCTCCAAAGAGCCAAAAATGGCCCAGGACATTCAGCAACGACCAACAATCTCACAGCAGAGGGCAGATCGTTGGTACGTGTCAAACATAACGAGATCGCTGGTGAAGTCGTTGTTTCGTCACAGAAACTGACGTAGCAACGATGTCGTTAGCGATCTCGTTATGTGTGAAGTGGCCTTTAGATAGGTTGAGGGGAGGGGGCCGTACCTGAAGTGGAGACTCCGGAACAAGAGTTAAATAAATAAATAAATAAATAAATAAAAGCACAAACACCACAAGTTACAGCTCCCTTTAGGGACCTGACACTGCAGACCAGGCCACATGCTGGACAGGCTGAGGAGGGGGCCGCGCCTGAAGTGGAGATTCCTGGACAAGAGTTACATAAATTCACACTAAACCAACACAAGTTACAGCTCCCTTTCAGAACCTGACACTGCAGACCAGGAGACCTGCTGACAAGCTGTAACCCAAACATAAGTAGCTTCCCAATGATGGAACTATATCTACTGTGGAGTGGTGCCAAGATGGCAGACCCCCACAGACAACAGATTCAGCAAGGGGAAGATATGGCATAATCATTTAAGCCCCCCCAGAGTGAGCAGAGAATGAGGACACGGCGGCTTTCAGTGGAACCCCGGGTACCCCAGACATTTTTAAATCGGTGGAAGGTATCGACTATAAGCGCCTAGCCTCTGAAGTGGCAAATATCATTCTGCCAGACATTTCCATCACACTTAAAGAAACAGTCACCACGGCGCTCCAAGCGCTGCAAAACCATCTTGATGAGACAGTGGCGGCTATAGAAACCAGGTTATCCACCATGAAAGATTATTTTAGCTCTGACCACAAGATGGTAATGCGCCTATCTAGAGAAAATCTAATCCTAAGAGACCGTATTGATGACTTAAAGAACCGATCCAGAAGAAGCAATATACACACAGTTGGTCTCCCAAAATCATATCCACAGGAGAAACTGCGAGGACTATGTGAATCAATTATACCTAAAGCCCTGGGAGTCTCGGTGAGTAAGAGGATATCCATCGTATTGGTCCACCAAGGAGGAATCTGGAGGAGGATACCACCAGGCGCCCAAGACAAGTCATAATAAAATATATGGACTTTACCGACAAGCAGGAGATAATTCAGGCATATAAGAAAGCATGTCAGCCCATAGAAGTGAAAGGAACTCGAATCCTGCTGTTTGAGGACTTCTCAGTGGAGGTGACCAGACAGCGCAGGCCATATGCTCAACTCTGTTCAAACGTAATCTAAGGTTCCAACTGAGATATCCTGCTGTGTTAATCATCCATCACTGAAATGAAATGGCTCCTCCAACACGATCTCTTATCCGATCTCTTATCCGAAGGAAGCAGAAGACTTCGTTGAACATTACATTTAACCTCATAACGACGGCCGTACGACTTAAAGCGGCGGCAAAACAGGGTACTTCTTCTGTTCCGCTTCTTTAAAGCGGCGGGCCGAAAAAACCCTGTAGCGCCCCCCAGCGACCGAAAATCTCGGGGGTTTCAGCTACAGGGGGTAGCTGAGACCCCCCAGATTATGAATCGGGGTGTTTTTTTTGGACCCCGATAATGTGATCGCCGGTATACACCGTATACCGATGAACACATGAAAAAAAAAAAAAAGAAATGACCGGTAAAACTGATTTCTTTTTCATCTGACGTGATCAAACATGTAAGATGAGAAAGAAATATAAACCCCTAGTGCCCCCAAAAGCCCCCGGTACCGGAGAGTCCCCCCCCACCCCTACCCCCCCTCCGGAAGTCAAAATGGCGCCGAAGCGCACAGAAAACTGCCGCCGCCGCCAGTTCTGCATTAATTTCCCTCCGATCTGAAATGATCGAACATTTCAGATCGCAGGGAAATGTCCTCCCCCTGACCCCTCCTCCGGTACACCGGAGCCCTCTGGTACCCCGGTTCTCCAAAGAGCCCCCCGTTCCCCCCGCCGGAGCATGCAAGATGACGGCGCGCAGCGCACAGTAGCGCGCGGCCGCATTCATCCTGCTCTTTCTGCCGCATGTGACGACAGAAAAGTTGTTGCCAGGTCTCCCGCCGTCACCCCCCGTCAGCCCCGTTACCTGGCTTCTGCTCCGTCCCCGCGATCACTCCGCCTTCTTCTAGAAAGCTGGCGGCGCATGCGCAGACAGCGGCTGTCAGTTGGATCCTTGCAAGCAGGGACGCTGACCTCGCTGCTGCACTGTGGACCGGGGGAGAGTGAGTGCAGTAATCTGCAGCCACACTCCTCACATGGAGAGCCTGCTGTTCTAGAAAATGGGGGGTACGTTCTGTGAGCGTGCCCCTCATATTCTGGAATGAGGTTACTGCAGGTCACTCTGCCCTAGGTTGGACTGGGGCAGTGTGAGTGCAGTATTCTCAGATTACTGCACCCACACTGCTCATGGAGAGCTTGCTCTTCCAGAAAATGGGGGATACGTTCCCTGAACGTTCCCCCCCATATTCTAGAAGGTCCAGAGTCGTCGAGGGACCTCCAAAATGGATTACAGCGACCAAAATTTGTTTATTTTCAATAAATTGGTGAAAGAGGAATGTTTCGTGGAGTTTTTTTTTTTTCAAATAAATTTTTTTTTTTTGTCTTTATTTTTTTCTATTACTGACTGGGTTAGTGATGTCGGGTATCTGTTTAGATGCCGTGACATCACTAACCCCAGGGCTTGATGCCAGGTGACATTACAGCTGGTATCAACCCCGTATATTACCCCGTTTGCCACCGCACCAGGGCGCGGGATGAGCTGGGGCGAAGCACCAGGATTGGCGAATCTAATGGATGCGCCACTTCTGGGGCGGCTGCGGCCTGCTATTTTTAGGCTGGGAAGAGTCCAATAACCATGGCTCTTCCCACCCTGAGAATACCAGACCCCAGCTGTCCGTTTCACCTTGGCTGGTGATCTAATTTGGGGGGGACCCCACGTTTGTTTGTTTTTTTTAAAAAAAAAAAAAAACCGCCTGGGGAGCCCTCCAAATTGATCACCAGACAAGGTGAAGCTGTCAGCTGTGGTTTGCAGGCTACAGCGGTCTGCTTTACCCTAGCTGGCTATCAAAAACAGGGGGGACCCCACGTCGTTTATTTTAATTATTAATTTTTTGGGGGGCTAAATACAAGGCTAGGCACCCTTTAGTGCCACATGAAAGGCACTAAAGGGCGCCAGCTTAGAATATGCAGGGGGGTGGGATGTTATATATGTTTGACATTCATCCATTGTAGCATTTTAGGCTGTGTGCCCACGATCAGGGTTTCCAGCGCTTTGGGCGCAGTGATTTCCCTGCGTCCATAACGCTGCGTTGTGCAGTAGAAGCACAGTGGAAGGATTTTTAGAAATCCAGTGCCCACTGTGCTTCTCTTCTCCGCAGCATACACTGACCTGTGGTGCAGCTTCCCGAGCCTCAGCATGTCAATTTATGCTGCGGAGATGAGTGTTCTCTGCAGGTAGCATAGAGCTCCACAGCAGCCTGAACCCAAATCGTGGGCATGGGCAGCTGCGTTCTCCCGTGGACAACACTCACATCTCTGCAGGAAGGCTGACACTGTGTACTAGACGCCGTGTCGCTGGATCATGGCCACATAGCCTAAAAGTGAGAAATTTGTTGCTACAGCAACATTTTTGTGAAGTACCTGTGGATTCAAAATGCTTACTATACTCCTGAATAAAATCCAGTTTCCAAAATGGGGTCACTTGTGGGGGGTTTCTGCTGTATAGGTACCCAAGGGGCCCTGCAAATGTGACACGGTGCCCGCAATTTATTTCAACTTTTCCAGAATTCAAATGGTACTCCTTCCATTCCAAGCCCTCCCATTTATCCAAACAGAGGTTTTTGGCCACATGTGGGGTATCCCTGTGGTCATAAGACATTGGATAACAACCTGTTGGGTCCACGGTTTGTTGTTGCCTCTTGAAAAAGTAAGAAATATGATGCTAAAGCAACATTTTTGTGAAAAAAATGAAAATTTTCAATATGGGAACCTAAGCTTATCAAATTCTGTGAAGTACTCTTGGATTCAAACTGCTCACTATACACCTAGATAAAAGCCTTGAGATGTCTTGTTTCCAGAATGGGGTCACTTGTGGGAAACCTCCACTGTTTAGGCACCTTAGGGGCTTTCCAAATGCAACATAGCGTCCGCTAATGATTCCAGCCAATTGTGCAGTCAAATGGCGCTCCTTCCCTTCCGAGCCCTGCTGTGCACCCAAACAGTTGATTTCCACCACACAAGGTATCAGCATACTCAGGAGAACTTGCACAATAAATTTTATGCCGATTTTTTTCCTTTTACACTTGTAAAAAAAAAAGCTACCTGGTTGAAATAACAATTTTGTGGTAAAAATTTATTTTTTTATTTTCACAGTTCAACATTATAAACTTCTGTGAAGTACCTGAGGGTTCAGGGTACTCACCAAACATCTAGATAAATTCCTTCAGGGGTCTATTTTCCAAAATGGGGCCACATGTTGGGGAGATTCACTGTATAGACACCTCAGGGTCTCTCCTAATGCAACATAGCGTCCGCTATTGATTCCAGCCAATTTTGCAGTCAAATGGCACTCCTTCCCTTCCGAGCCCCGCCGTGTACCCAAACAGTTGATTTCCACCACATATAAGGTATCGCCAAACTCAGGAGAAATTGCACAATAAATTTCATGGTGATTTTTTTCCTGTTACCCTTGTGAAAAAAAAGCTACCTGGTTGAAATAACAATTTTGTGGTAAAATTTTATTTTTTTATTTTCATGGCTCAACGTTATAAAATTCTGTGAAGCACCTGGGGGTTCAAGGTACTCACCAAACATCTAGATAAATTCCTTGAGGGGCCTAGTTTCCAAAAGAAGGGAATTTTGTTACTTACCGTAAATTCCTTTTCTTCTAGCTCTTATTGGGAGACCCAGACGATTGGGGTATAGCTACTGCCTCCGGAGGCCACACAAAGCAACTACACCAAAAAGTGTAAGGCCCCTCCCCTTCTGGCTATACCCCCCCCGTGGTATCACGGGTTCTCCAGTTTTAGTGCCAAAGCAAGAAGGAGGAAGCCAATAACTGGTTTAAACAAATTAACTCCGAATAACGTCGGAGAACTGAAAAAACCGTTCAACATGAACAACATGTGTACCCGCAAACAACAAAAGAATCCCGAAGGACAACAGGGCGGGTGCTGGGTCTCCCAATAAGAGCTAGAAGAAAAGGAATTTACGGTAAGTAACAAAATTCCCTTCTTCTTCAGCGCTCTATTGGGAGACCCAGACGATTGGGACGTCCAAAAGCTGTCCCTGGGTGGGTAAAGAAATACCTCATGTTAGAGCTGCAAAACAGCCCTCCCCTACGGGGATGTCACTGCCGCCTGCAGGACTCTTCTACCTAGGCTGGCGTCCGCCGAAGCATAGGTATGCACCTGATAATGTTTGGTGAAAGTGTGCAGACTCGACCAGGTAGCTGCCTGGCACACCTGTTGAGCCGAAGCCTGGTGTCGTAATGCCCAGGACGCACCCACGGCTCTGGTTGAGTGGGCTTTCAGCCCTGAAGGAACCGGAAGCCCAGCAGAACGGTAGGCTTCCAGAATTGGTTCTTTGATCCATCGAGCAAGGGTGGCTTTAGAAGCCTGCGACCCCTTGCGCTGGCCAGCGACAAGGACAAAAAGTGCATCGGAACGGCGGATGGGCGCCGTGCGAGAAATGTAGATTCTGAGTGCTCTCACCAGATCTAGCAAACGTAAGTCCTTCTCATACCGGTGAACCGGATGAGGACAAAAAGAAGGCAAAGATATATCCTGATTAAGATGAAACGAGGATACGACCTTAGGGAGAAACTCCGGAATGGGGCGCAGCACTACCTTGTCCTGGTGGAACACCAGGAAGGGAGCTTTGGATGACAGAGCTGCCAGCTCAGACACTCGTCGAAGCGATGTGATCGCAACAAGAAACGCCACTTTCTGTGACAGACGAGAAAAGGAAACGTCCTTCAGAGGCTCGAAGGGCGGCTTTTGCAGAGCAACTAGTACTCTGTTAAGATCCCATGGATCTAACGGCCGCTTGTACGGGGGCACAATATGACAGACCCCCTGTAGGAACGTGCGCACCTTAGGAAGACGTGCTAGACGCTTCTGAAAAAACACAGATAGTGCCGAGACTTGCCCTTTAAGGGAGCTGAGCGACAAGCCCTTTTCCAACCCCGATTGCAGGAAGGAAAGAAAAATGGGCAATGCAAATGGCCAAGGGGATACTCTCTGTGCAGAGCACCAGGATAAGAAAAGCTTCCACGTTCTGTGGTAGATCTTAGCAGACGTTGACTTCCTAGCTTGTCTCATTGTGGCTACGACTCCTTGAGATAATCCTGCGGACGCTAGGATCCAGGACTCAATGGCCACACAGTCAGGTTCAGGGCCGCAGAATTCTGATGGAAAAACGGCCCTTGGGACAGTAAGTCTGGTCGGTCTGGCAGTGACCACGGTCGGCCGACCGTGAGATGCCACAGATCCGGATACCACGATCTCCTCGGCCAGTCTGGGGCGACGAGTATGACGCGGCTGCAATCGGATCTGATCTTGCGTAACACTCTGGGCAAGAGTGCCAGAGGTGGGAAGACGTATGGGAGCTGGAACTGCGACCAATCTTGAACCAAGGCGTCTGCCGCCAGAGCTCTTTGATCGCGCGACCTCGCCATGAATGCCGGGACTTTGTTGTTGTGCCGGGACGCCATTAGGTCGACGTCCGGCACTCCCCAGCGGCGACAGATTTCCTGAAACACGTCCGGGTGAAGGGACCATTCCCCTGCGTCCATGCCCTGGCGACTGAGGAAGTCTGCTTCCCAGTTTTCTACGCCCGGGATGTGAACCGCGGATATGGTGGATGCTGTGTCCTCCACCCACATTAGAATGCGCCGGACTTCTTGGAAGGCTTGCCGACTGCGCGTCCCTCCTTGGTGGTTGATGTATGCCACCGCTGTGGAGTTGTCCGACTGGATTCGGATCTGCTTTCCTTCCAGCCACTGTTGGAATGCTAGTAGGGCAAGATACACTGCCCTGATTTCCAGAACATTGATCTGCAGGGTGGACTCCTGCGGAGTCCACGTCCCCTGAGCCCTGTGGTGGAGAAACACTGCTCCCCACCCTGACAGACTGGCATCTGTCGTGACTACTGCCCAGGATGGGGGTAGGAAGGATCTTCCCTGAGACAATGAGGTGGGAAGGAGCCACCATTGTAGAGAGTCCTTGGCCGTCTGGGAAAGAGAGACTTCCCGTCCCATTGGCGGAAAATGTCGCATTGAAGTGGGCGCAGATGAAACTGCGCAAAGGGAACTGCTTCCATGGCTGCCACCATCTTCCCGAGGAAGTGCATGAGGCGCCGTAAGGAGTGCGACTGGCCCTGAAGAAGAGATTGCACCCCTGTCTGTAGGGACCGCTGCTTGTTCAGCGGAAGCTTCACTCTCGCTGCTCGAGTATGGAACTCCATGCCAAGATACGTTAGTGACTGTGTCGGTGACAGATTTGACTTTGGAAAGTTGATGATCCATCCGAAAGTCTGTAGAGTCTCTAGCGTAGCATGTAGACTGAGTTGGCATGCCTCTTGAGAGGGTGCCTTGACAAGTAGATCGTCTAGATAAGGGATCACCGAGTGTCCCTGAGAGTGCAAGACTGCTACCACCGCCGCCATGACCTTGGTGAAGACCCGTGGGGCTGTCGCCAGACCAAATGGCAGAGCCACGAACTGCAGATGGTCGTTTCCTATCACAAAACGTAGAAAACGTTGATGTTCTGTAGCAATTGGCACGTGGAGATAAGCATCTTTGATGTCTATTGAGGCAAGGAAGTCTCCTTGAGACATTGAGGCAATGACAGAACGGAGAGTTTCCATCCGGAACCGCCTGGCGTGCACATGTTTGTTGAGCAGTTTTAGGTCCAGAACAGGACGGAACGAGCCGTCCTTTTTTGGAACCACAAAGAGATTGGAATAAAACCCTCGCCCTTGTTCCTGAGGCGGTACAGGAACCACTACTCCTTCCGCTCTTAGGGAGCCCACCGCCTGCAGCAGGGCATCTGCTCGGTCTGGATGTGGGGAGGTTCTGAAGAACCGAGCTGGAGGACGAGAACTGAACTCGATTCTGTACCCGCGAGACAAAATGTCTGTCACCCACCGGTCTTTGACCTGAGACATCCAAATGTCGTAAAAGCGGGAGAGCCTGCCCCCGACCGGAGATGCGGAGGGAGGGGGCTGGAAGTCATGAGGTAGCCGCTTTGGAAGCGGTTCCTCCATTTGCTTTCTTGGGGCGTGCGTGAGTCCGCCAGGAATCTGAGATTCTTTGCGTCCTCTGAGTCCCTTTGGACGAGGAGAATTGTGTCTTGCCCGAACCTCGAAAGGACTGAAACTTCTGCTGCCACTTTTTCTGCTGAGGTTTGCTTGGTCTGGGCTGGGGTAAGGAAGAGTCTTTACCCTTGGACTGTTTAATGATGTCAGCTAATGGCTCGCCAAACAGTCTATCTCTAGATAATGGCAAGCTGGTTAAACATTTTTTGGAACCAGCATCTGCTTTCCAGTCCTTTAACCACAAGGCTCTGCGCAAAACTACCGAATTGGCGGACGCCATTGAGGTGCGGCTGGTAGATTCTAGGACCGCATTGATAGCGTAGGACGCAAACGCAGACATCTGCGAGGTAAGGGACGCCACTTGCGGCACCGCTGGATGTATGATAGCATCCACTTTTGCTAAACCAGCTGAAATAGCTTGGAGTGCCCATACGGCTGCGAATGCTGGAGCAAACGACGCGCCGATAGCTTCATAGACAGATTTTAACCAAAGGTCCATCTGTCTGTCATTGGCATCTTTAAGTGAAGCGCCATCCTCCACTGCAACTATGGATCTAGCTGCAAGTTTGGAAATCGGGGGGTCAACCTTTGGACACTGGGTCCAGCGCTTGACCACGTCAGGGGGGAAAGGATAACGTGTATCCCTAGAACGTTTAGAGAAACGCCTTTCTGGATGAGCGTCGTGCTTCTGGATTGATTCTCTGAAGTCAGAGTGGTCCAACAAAGCACTCAATTTACGCTTGGGATAGAGGAAACGAAACTTCTCCTGCTCTGCCGCTGCCTCTTCTGCTGAAGGGGCTGGGGGAGAAATATCTAACAGTCTATTGATGGCTGAGATAAGATCGTTTACCATGGCGTCCCCATCCGGGGCATCGAGATTGAGAGGGGTTCCAGGATTAGACTCCTGATCACTCTCTTCAGACGCATCACAGGGAGACTGATTGCGCTGAGACCCTGAGCAGTGTGATGACGTTGAGGGTCTTTCCCAGCGAGCTCGCTTAGGGTGGCTGGGGCTATCATCTGAGTCATAATACTCAGCCTGTGAAGCCGGGGACCCCCTTGCAGTCTGAATTAGTTCCAACTGAGGGGGATTAGAGGACAGAGACCTCGCCGTGTCCATAGACTGAGCCCCAGGCATGGATTGCAAAGTTTCAAGGATTTTTGTCATAGTCACAGACATTCTATCAGCAAAAACTGCAAAGTCCGTCCCTGACACCGGGGCAGGACTTACAAGCGTCTCAGCCTGGGTCACTACCTCTCCGGACTCCGGCTGGCGAAGCAGCACCGGATCTGAGCATTGCACACAATGGGGGTCATTGGAGCCTGCTGGTAGAGCAGCCCCACATGCAGCACACGCAGTGTACACAGCCCTAGCCTTGGCAGCCTTGCGTTTTGTGGATGACATGTTGCTGCGTCCTCAGAGCGATCTGGGGTATCCAGCCAGAAAGCGACCTCACAGTGCAAGAAATAAATAAATATATATATCTGGTGACACAGTACACCAATACACACTGAGGCACTAGAGGGGCCAGCTGAAATGCCGCTTACCGCCCGCTTAAGAGCGGGTGTGTGGTCGCCAAAAGCCCCCTAGTCCAGGTCTCCCAGAGCCTTGCGTCCTTCCTCCAGCCAGACTGCATGTAATGGCTGCCGGCGTCCTGGGAGAGGAGGGGGGGCGGGCCCTGGGCGTTCATGGCTAAGAGCGGGAAGCCTGCTTCCCTCTGTGCCTAGTGAGAGGGCTGGAGCATGTAAATCAGGCTCCAGCCTCCGTCGCTGCTGCGAAACAGCGTCCCTCCTCTACCCTGATTGACAGGGTGGGGGCGGGAACGAAGCGGAGCTAGGCCGCAAAAGCCGGGGACTAAATTTATAAACGCCGCCGCCGTAAAAGCGCGGTCGGCGTGTCCCCGGCGCACTACAAGTCACAGCAGCGCCGCCGGTCCAGTGGGGGACGGCGCTGCGTTCACACAACACAAAAGTCCCCCAGTAAACTGCAGGAACACCAACTCAAGCGTTACGGTCCCCGGCGCACTACAACGCCCAGCCAGCCCGGAGTGTGTCTGTGCCTGCCGGGGACACAGAGTACCTGTATGATGCAGGGCCATGTCCCTGATTGTACTCCTGCTCCGTATCCATCAGGTGCTATGGGTCTGTGGATGGAGCCCGGCGTCAGAGCTTTGAGGCCGGCAGGATCCCACTTCCACAGAGCCCTATCAGGGGATGTGGAAGGAAAACAGCATGTGGGGCTCCAGCCTCTGTACCAGCAATAGGTACCTCAACCTTACAACACCATCCACGGGTGAGAAGGGAGCATGCTGGGGGCCCTATATGGGCCCTCTTTTCTTCCATCCGACATAGTCAGCAGCTGCTGCTGACTAAAATCTGTGGAGCTATGCATGGATGTCTGACCTCCTTCGCACAAAGCTTGAAAACTGGAGAACCCGTGATACCACGGGGGGGGTATAGCCAGAAGGGGAGGGGCCTTACACTTTTTGGTGTAGTTGCTTTGTGTGGCCTCCGGAGGCAGTAGCTATACCCCAATCGTCTGGGTCTCCCAATAGAGCGCTGAAGAAAGGGGTCACTTGTGCGGGGTTTCTGCTGTTTAGGTACCTTAGGGGACCTCCAAATGCGACATGGTGCCCGCAATCTTTTTCAGCCAAATTTCCTTTCCAAAATTCAAATATTGCTCCTTTCGTTCCAAGCCCTCCCATTTGTCCAAACAAAGGTTTCAGACCATATGTGAGGTATCACCGCGCTCATAAAAAAGTGGGTAACAAACCTTAAGGTCAAATTTTTGCAATTACCTCTTGAAAAAGTGAGAAAATTGATGTTAAAGCAACATTTTTGAGAAAATTATTAAAAAATTTTCAATATGACAATGTAACGTTAACAAAATCTGTGAAGTACCTGTGGATCCAAAATGCTCACTATACCCCTAGATAGAAGCCTTGAGGGGTCTAGTTTCCAAAATGGCGTCACCTGTGAGGGGTTTCTTCTGTTTAGGTACCTTAGCGGACCTGTAAATGCAACATGGTGCCCGCAATCTATTTCAGCCAAATTTGCTTTCCAAAATTCAAATATTGCTCCTTCTGTTCCGAGCCCTCCCATTTGTCCAAACAGAGGTTTCTGACCACATGTGGGGTATTGGCGCGCTCATAAGAAAGTGGGGAACAAATTATGGGGTCCATTTTGTTGAGTTATTTCTTCTAAAAGTGAATAAATTTGGGTTAGAGCAACATTTTTAGGTAAAATTTAATTTTTGCTTTTTTTCATTCCACATTGCTTTTGTTCATGTGAAGCACCTGAAGGGTTAATAAACTTCTTGAATGTGGTTTTGTGTACTTTGGGGGGGTGCAGTTTTTAGAATGGTGTCACTTTTGGGTATTTTCTGTCATCTAGGCCTATCGAAGTCACTTCAAATGTGATGTGGTCCCTAAAAAAATGGTTTTGTAAATTTTGATGTAAAAATGAGAAATTGCTGATAAACTTTTAACTCTTCTAACTTCCTAACAAAAAAAAGTTTTGTTTCCAAAATTGTGCTGATGTAAAGTAGACATGTGGGAAATGTTATTTATTAACTATTTTGTGTCACAGAAATCTCTGATTTAACGGTATAAAAATTCAAAAGTTGAAAATTGCTAAATTTTCAAAAATTTTGCCAAAATTCAATTTTTTTTCATAAATAAACGCAAAAAATATTGTCCTAAATTTGGTACTAACATGAAGTCCAATATGTGACGAAAAAATCTCAGAATCACCGGGATCCGTTGAAGCGTTCCAGAGTTATAACCTCATGAAGTGACACTGGTCAGAATTGCAAAATTTGGTCTGGTCATTAAGGTGAAAATTAGCTCCGTCACTAAGGGGTTAAAGAACTCAAGCCGTGGAAGTATACATCACAGACGCTGAGACTGCTGTACATACATCACATAGGAGACATAGATCACTGGAGACATGGGGGCTCATGCTGCTGTAATGTATGATCCCCACTCCATCCATGTCTTTGGGTGCAGTGGTGTAATTGTGGGACACCACTACATCCACTTTCTATGTGAGCAGTGGTGTAATGTGTGATCCCCGTTCTGTCCACTTCTATGGGAATAGTGGGGTAATGTGTGGCACTGCTCTGTCCACTTCTGTGGCAACATTAGTATAATGTGTACCCCCTTGTCAAATGGAGTGGGGATGACATTACACTACGGCTCTCATATCAAAGACAACATCTACAAGTTGAGTGTTCTCCCGTTTTTGTGGGTTTCCTCTGAATTCTCTGATTTCCTAACACTCCAAAGACATTCTGATAGGGAATGCAGATTGAGCCCCAATGGGGACAGTGACGATAATGTCCGTAAAGTGCTTAAGAATATGAAGGCACTATATAAGCAACGTATAATGAATAAATCATATGTGATACACAGCACTGAGCCCTATATCAAATTCCAACATATGTGATTCTGGATGCATAACTAACAACACATGATGGGTGAGCAGCACTAACAGAATCGGTGCTGCAACCCGTCCTCTGCGACACTTCCCACATGCCAATTACTTTGCAGTCACCAATCAAATGGCTCTGCACTGTGATTCTAAACTTCATCTTCCCTTATCCTTTTACAAACACCCAGAAGAAAAGGTGAGGAGTGATAGACACCAGCAGATCCAGATCAAATTTACTGCAGTCTGAAGTGAAAAATATCAACCTTATTTTTCATATTTTACACCATTAAAAAAGGTTATATAAAACAATTGTGATCATTAATACTTTACATTTCAATAGTTGAATACATTTTTCTTGATGACAACTGCCCTTCACAGGGAATTGCTCAGAAGAGTCAACCCTCTTAAATATATGGGCATGTAGGTCTAAAAAGATTTAAAAACCAAAATGATATCTTGATATCTACGATGATATTTATTCCAGTGGAAACAATGATATTCTTAAGGCCCCGTCACACACACAGATAAATCTTTGTTAGATCTGTGGTTGCAATGAAATCATGGACAGATTGTTCCATTTGTACACAGCCACAAACCTGGCACTGATTGTCCACACTTTCACTGCAACCACAGATCATAAGCAGATTTCTCTCTGTGTGTGCCAGGGCCTTTTATGTGTAAACGAGCTGTGAAGATGTATGGTCAGAACAGAAATGTCCCAGAGAGTCTGCCTGTAGGGACGTCATTTCCCCCCTTATACGTTTTCCAATCAAAATCAGGAAGAGACATGCAGGGTAAAGAAGGCACCCTCACAATAGCTTAGAGCTGGTTTGCCATTGTTATGAAACATACACTGCTGAGCTGTATGTGATTACATAGCGCCCAGTGTAGAGCAGACATCAGTATGATTAACCATTCTTCAGCCTTCATTAAAGCAGCTAATGTGGATGAAGGGGCAGTACTGCAGAGCTAACAGAACTATGAATCTGGAGAGCTGATAGAATTGTGTGCGACAGACAAAGCTCAGCACCGATACACTCCCCTGCCCCTCCACCCCACTACCTGTCATGAAGAAAGCTGAACAAGTGTTCAGTATAGAACATTTTGGATCACTTCACATTTATCCTGTGCTCTACGCCAAGCACCTACATTAGGGTTTCCATCTACATCTCTGAAATACGATTGGATCCATTCACTATAATGAGGCAGCAGTGTACCTTGGACTCTGTTTGGCCTCTGTTCAGAGATGTCCGTCTGTTCAAAGGTGCACAAAAGTGTTGTTGACAACACTTTTGTGCATGCCTAAAAAGATGGACAATGCTGGACCATAGACCAGACGGGAGTTCAAAGTGACTCCCTCTGCCTCAGTACAGTGACTTTTCTGTTGGAAATTGTGTCTGAATCACACATCCTCAGTGTAAAGCACAGGACAAATATGAGCCACACCGTACTGCAGTCTTTGGGAGGCAGAATAAACAATTCAACAGCAGTTGAAGATTTGGCTTTGTTACTAGTTTTTATGCCGTTAAAAGGGAACCTGTCACCACTTTTTTGGCCTATAAGCTGCGGCTACCACCAGTGGGCTCTTATATACAGCATTCTAACATGCTGTATATAAGAGCCCTCACATAACGGTCGCGCTGCGGAGGATTCTAGTCAGATGGGAGTCTCCATTGTCCAGTGCCACCTCTTTCGGCCATCTTTGTCATCCTACTTCTGTAGCCGGGGTGCATGACGCGTCTACGTCATCCACACTCGCCGGTATTCAGGTCCTGAGCAGTGCAGATCAAGGTATTGTAGTGCGCCTGCGCGGGACCGCCGAGTGTCTGACGTACACGCGTCATGCACAAAGGCTTCAGAAGGAGGACGAAGATGGCGGAAAGAGGCGCCGGAGCTGGACAACGGAGACACCCATCTGACTAGAATGCACCGCAATGCGACCGTTAGGTGAGTATTATAAAGTATTTTTTACATTCTACACAGCGACCAGGGATCTTATATACTGCATGTTAGAATGCTGTATATAAGAGCCTACTGGTGGTGGACGCAGCTTATAGGGCCCCAAATCTGCTGACAGGTTCGATTTAACATTGCAGTATAAGTGATTAAGTGGCTTTATTCCTCCGGTAAGTACGATTTCAGCCATACCAGATAGAGATAGATAGAGCTACTATCACCAAATAATAAAAAAAAAAAAAAAAAAAGTTTTTATTGCATCACAGAATTTTGAAGGCTACAGTTTTTTTAAAAACTTTTCTGCCAAGTCATGTGAGGGCTGTTTTTGTGCACTCCCTCTCCCAGCCCCCTAAATGCTACGATAGCTGTGCACCACTTAGAGCAGACCTGGGCAAGGGGCGGCCCGCGGGCCACATCCGGCCCGCCTGCTCTCTGTGACCGGCCCGCCCGTCTTCAGCCGGTGCAGTGGAGCCGGGCTGCAGCGTGCCGGGCAGGGAGAGATCCTGCAGCTCCGCACAGTAGGTGCAGGCAGCAGAACGCAGGAGTCTCTGCTCTGTTCCCTGCCGGCACTTTGTCAGTGACACACGCGCGCGCTCTGATGTTATCAGTACTGCGCTGCATGTGTCATTTCAAAAGTTCCCGCCCGGCATGAGAAGGAGCAGCACAGCGGGGGCCTTCACGGAGAGAAGCAGCGGCGGGGGCCTTTCGCAGAACAGCATCAGCGCAGCCAGGGCCCATATAAGAGAAGGAGCAGCTCAGCGGGGGTCCGTACAACAGAAGGAGCAGCTCAGCGGGGGGCCTGTACGGAGGTGCCTGAGGACGGGGACAAAAACAAGGGAGAGGTAAGTAGTGACTAATAAGCTGAGGAGGGGACAATGGGGGAGGGGGGGACTGGTGACTAATACTGGTGGTGTAGTGGTGTAGTTTTACAGGTGTAGTATATGGTGTGGTGTAATATAGTGGTGTAGTATATAGTGGTGTAGTACATGGGGTCAGGAGCGTAACGACCGCGGTCGCAGAGGTCGCCACTGCGACCGGACCAGCAGGGTTATAGGGGCCCGGCAGCCGCTCTGCAGAGCCGGCTGCCGGGCCCCTATGTGTAGTGCCGCTGTGTAGTGGCCGACAATGCGACCGTCAGGGGGCCGGCCTGTGAGTCAGGGGAGCCCAGTGTCAGTAGAGGGGCCCCTGACCTGGAGAGGCCACCAGCCGTGTCTGAGCTGCAGCAGAGCAGGAGTGCTCCTGCACAGCAGACGGAATAATCCATCCTGCAGGACCTGCGATGACGTCACGCCCATGTGACTGTGTGGGAGGAGACAGGATGCCGGGCAGAAAGCAAGAGATACTGAACCCTGAAAGAGATTTGGACACATGATGACTGGTAAGAAAAGAGGGGACATGAGGGGGAAGGGGGCTGCAGGGTGAGTGGCATATGAGGGAAGATGGAGTTGCAGGGTGAGTGGCATATGAGAGCTGCAGACTGACAGAACAGAAGGATGTGAAGGGGTGCAGAGTGTTTGAGAGGGGTAAGTTGGGGTACAGGCAGGGTGAGATATGTGGGCATGGTGTGTGACATATCGGGGTGTAGTGTGTGAGATCTGGGGGGTGCAGGTTGTATGGGGAGCAGGGTGTGTGAGATATGGGGGTGCAGGTTGTATGGGGAGCAGCCAGCAGGGTGTGTGACACATGGGGGTGTAGTGTGTGTGATATGGGGATGCAGGCTTTATGGGGAGCAGGGTGTGTGACATATGGGGATGTAGTGTGTGTGATATGGGGGTGCAGGCTGTATGGGGAGCAGGGTGTGTGACATAAGGGGGTGTAGTCTATTACAGGTGTACTATATGGAGGTGTAGTATATTACAGGTGTACTATATGGAGGTGTAGTATATTACAGGTGTACTATATGGAGGTGTAGTATATTACAGGTGTACTATATGGAGGTGTAGTATATTACAGGTGTGCTATATGGAGGTGTAGTATATTACAGGTGTGCTATATGGAGGTGTAGTATATTACAGGTGTGCTATATGGAGGTGTAGTATATTACAGGTGTGCTATATGGAGGTGTAGTATATTACAGGTGTGCTATATGGAGGTGTAGTATATTACAGGTGTGCTATATGGAGGTGTAGTATATTACAGGTGTGCTATATGGAGGTGTAGTATATTACAGGTGTGCTATATGGAGGTGTAGTATATTACAGGTGTGCTATATGGAGGTGTAGTATATTACAGGTGTACTATATGGAGGTGTAGTATATTACAGGTGTGCTATATGGAGGTGTAGTATATTACAGGTGTGCTATATGGAGGTGTAGTATATTACAGGTGTAGTATATAGGGATGTAGTGATGTAGTATATTACAGGTGTGCTATATGGAGGTGTAGTATATTACAGGTGTGCTATATGGAGGTGTAGTATATTACAGGTGTACTATATGGAGGTGTAGTATATTACAGGGGTGCTATATGGAGGTGTAGTATATTACAGGGGTGCTATATGGAGGTGTAGTATATTACAGGTGTGCTATATGGAGGTGTATATAGTGGTGTAGTATATGGGGGTATAGTGATGTATATTACAGGTGTACTATATGGAGGTGTAGTATATTACAGGTGTACTATATGGAGGTGTAGTATATTACAGGGGTGCTATATGGAGGTGTAGTATATTACAGGTGTGCTATATGGAGGTGTATATAGTGGTGTAGTATATGGGGGTATAGTGATGTATATTACAGGTGTACTATATGGAGGTGTAGTATATTACAGGTGTGCTATATGGAGATGTAGTATATTACAGGTGTAGTATATAGGGATGTAGTGATGTAGTATATTACAGGTGTAGTATATGGAGGTGTAGTATATTACAGGTGTACTATATGGAGGTGTAGTATATTACAGGTGTGCTATATCGAGGTGTAGTATATTACAGGTGTGCTATATGGAGGTGTAGTATATTACAGGTGTGCTATATGGAGGTGTAGTATATTACAGGTGTGCTATATGGAGGTGTAGTATATTACAGGTGTAGTATATAGGGGTGTGTGTAGTGATGTAGTATATTACAGGTGTAGTATGTGGAGGAGGTGTAATGATGTAGTATATTGGGTAGAACTGAGTTAATTATATTAGTGCGGCCCTCTAAACCAATCCCAATTTCTCATGCGGCCCCATGGGAAAATTAATTGCCCACCCCTGACTTAGAGGGTTTAACAGCCAAGGATGGTGCGGGCGCAGTCTCTGGCTGTGAAAACCAGAGCTTGGTTATCACTTATGCCGTGCTCCCGTCTGCGATACACATGCGCAGCTCCGGTGCCCGCGCCACCACCATTATGCAAGTTTACCTCATAGGTCGCGATCTATCTGACCATAACAAACTTACGTCAAAGGTTGTGAAGGGATAAAAAGCAGCATTATACACAACAGACTTAAAGGGGTGGTCCAAAGGCTGAAGAAATTTTTCATTTACATCCCTACCAATTTATTGCTAAAATCTAAACTAGTTACTAATATGGCTACATATAAAATTCCCTAACTACACTAACTGCTATTCATTGTTTTTCCCCTTACTACCTGTCGGATGATGCTTTCTTTGAGAATCTCAGTACATATGCTCAGATACTCAAAGAAAGGCCAGAGTCACACTTGCGAGTGCCTTGCGTGTATTTTGCGCGAGTCTCTCATTGAATCATCCGGCACAGACTTGCACTCTCCTGACAGGAGTGAGACGCTCCTGTCCTGAGAGTGTGAGTTCATGCCGGGTGATTCAATGAGAGACTCGCGCGAGTTACACGCGAGGCACTCGCAAGTGTGACTCTGGCCAAAGCATCATCATGGGGCAGAGACTGTAGTCACTACCACAGCCTCTGCCCCCTCACAGTAATGAAGCGTCATCAGTGTCCAAAGCTTCAGCACCTGGCCTTGCTCATGCACGCTGTTATTGGACGATGTGCACAGTGACAGCGCACTCTGTGTTGCTGGCTCAGATCAGTACAGTCAGCAACAGAGCAGCATGCACATTCAGTGTGCGGTGCCAGAGTACCCAGCGGCATTTAGAGACCAGCACTACCTCCGCAAGTGACATCCCTTGCAGGGCAGCGATGGTCTCTGCACACCAGAGATTCCGCCTACGCAAAAAGAGAATAGTCAAATTAATGAGGTTATAGGGCAGTTGAAAGAATTGTACCAGATTGTCTTAGGTCATTAATGAGAGGACTTGTGATGAGCGGGCATTACTATGCTCGGGTGCTCGATACTTGTAAGCAGGGCTGTGGAGTCGGAGTCGGAGTCGTGGAGTCGGAGTCGGAGTCGGAGCTCATTTTGGTGGAGTCGGAGTCGGTATAAAATGCACCGACTCCGACTCCTAAAATATATAATAAATTGGGGACAGGAGTGCAATGCAGAATGTGCTGAATATTTTACTAAATAATAACATTTAGTATAATGCTTATATTTAAGTGAAAAATTTATTGTAGTACAATGTGAACATCAGACATTTAATTGTTTTTATGATACAATAATCAAGATATTTGGATAGAACATAAAATATTTATTGGAATACAACTTTAGAACACAAAAAAACTAATAAATTGTAAATATGTAATATATATAATATATATATATATAGTGTATATACACACACACAAGATATATATGTAATCTACTGTATATTACATAGTGTATTACATATTTACAATTTATTACAGTTTTTTGTGTTCTAAAGTTGTATCCAATAAATATATTTTATGTTCTATCCAAATATCTTGATTATTGTATCATAAAAATTATTAAATGTCTGATGTTCACATACACATATTCATGTACTACAATAAATTTTTCACCTAACTATAAGCAATATATGTAGGAGTCGGAGTCGGAGCCGGAGTCTGAGCCGGAGTCGGTGCAAGAGAATTTGAGGAGTCGGAGTCGGAGTCGAAGGCTTGGCTTACCGACTCCACAGCCCTGCTTGTAAGGAGCAGTTTGATGCTAAGACTGGCTCAACACATTTACAGAGTACAATGGAAGTCACTGGGAAAAGAGTTAAGCCCATCCAAGATCAAAACTGCTCATTACGAGTACTGCGCACCCAAGCATAGTAGTGCTCACTCATCACTAGAGAGAACTAGCAGCGTGCTGGACAGAGATTAGGGAGATGTAGAGTTGTGCAGAACTGTGGAGAGCTATGTGGGTAAGAGTGATCAGATTTAGTAAAGTATGAGTAACCAGTACAAAGACTGGCACAAAGTGGTGGCATCAATATAGTGGTTGGACAGAAACAAGATCCATTCTGCCGCAATCATGATATATTGGAGAGGGGAGAGTTTAGTGAGAGGGAGACCGATGAGCTGCAGTAGATAATCCAGATAAGAAAAAAAATCAGAGAAACAGTAAGGGTATGTTCACACTGGGCATTTTTACAACAAAAATATGAGATATCTGAAATAACACACACACTATGTGAAATACCTCCGGTTTTCCTGCTTCTGAAAAGAACAACCATGTCAATTCTTTTCAGCACTTTTGCTACAGTTTTCACCCTAGTGACAGGTGGACTCGCAGATACTCTGTGAGTCCACCTGTCACTAGATACCCGGTATTGATCCAGGAATCTGGCTGGCACTTATATGGTGTTGGGGATAGGGGGATTGGGGCAGGCGAGGTATATTTACCGAATCCCCGGAGCGGCTGTACCACCAGCAGCTCCTCCACTTCCCCGCTCATTACATATTCACTGCTTTGATCTGTGATTGGTTGCAGTCAGACACGCCCCCAGCATCTGACTGCAACCAATCACAGGCCGGGTCTACATAGAGAATGAGTGAGCCGCGCATTCAGCGATGACCTCACTCAGACTATTCCTGGTCACATGTATCGCCAGCTGTGACCGGGAATCACCTGAGTGAAGTGACCGTGATCGTGTGGCTCATTCATTCTCTGAAGCTCACAGCAGGCAGTGCTGTCCTGTGGCTGCTCGCTGCGATCTTCAGATGTAGCAGAGCTGAATTGCCATGGGACCTCGTGTGGATTATGATCTGCAGAGGTGATTATGGGGTTAATAAAGTGGTGAAAGAGGGGGCTTTTTGTATTTTATTTCAAATATAGGATTCTTTTCAGTGTTTATACTTATTTCTTTTCACATTGCAGATTGGGAATGGGGGTGTCATATAGACGCCTGCCATTAACAATCTAGGGCTTAGCCGCAGCTATGAGCTGCGATTAACCCCTGATACTACCCCGATGGACACCGCACCGGGGCAATTCGGGAAAAGCCGGGTAAAGTGCTGGGATTGTCACATCTAATGGATGCGACAATCCTAGTCGGCTGCAAGCTGATATTTTTAGGCTGGGTCTCTGCAGCCTGAGAATACCAACCCACAGCTGTGGGCTTTATCTTGGCTGGGTACCACTCGCTGTTTGTTTTTTTTTTAATTATTTAAATAAATAAAAAAAACAGTGTGGGGTCTCTCTTATTTTGATACGCAGACAAGTTAAGCACAGCTGGGGACTGCAGCCTGTGGCTGTAGGCTTTATCTGTGCTGGGTATTAAATATGGGGGACCCTACATTTTTTTTTTTTTATTGTACGATAGACTGGCAGACTCCAGTGGAGAGGGGGGCGGGGGGAAGCAGTGAATATGCATGAGACTAATGAGCGGCACCGGAAGTAGGAGGCGCCGTGGGAGCAGGTACAGATGAGTCTAGAATGTATGGGCTCCTTCCAGGTTAACCCTAGAACGCATACCTGGGGCCTCGCAGGCCTGCTAGGTTACTTGTTTTCTATGGTTGATTGCTATGGTTGCACGTTCTAGGGTTAATGGACGTGACCAGCTAGGTTAGGGGGCGTGAACGGCTCAGTTACTGAGCTTGGAGATGTTTTCTCTCTGCCACTACAATCATGCTTCGCTCCCCTGCCCCCATGTGATAGGGGCCTGTTGAAGACATCATACCTGGAAGGAGCCCATACACTCTAGCATCTACCGGAGACTGGCAAGTATAGCGTGCTTGCTTTACTTTTTTTTTTTTTCTTTCTACCTGCGTGCCGGAACCAGGTCAATCTCGGCCCGGCTCAGCACTCGGGTACTCTTGAGCCCTTGCTTTGCTGGTCTTGACATCACATAAAAAAAAAAAAAAAACGCCACAAAAAACGCAGATGACTTCCAGGAGACATTCTGCCACAAGATTCGGTTTTAGTCAGGTTTTGGTAAAAAAAAAAAAAAAAAAAAAAAAAACACGCTGCAAAAACGTCCTGCGTGAACATAGCCTAAGGGCCTGTGCACACTTGCAGGTTTGTTAAAGTTTTTCTGTCCAGATGTCACAAATACTAAAGGGAATCCTGATGTCACCAAAGTGATGAGAATCATGAAATTTTATGCACGTTTATATTTTACTTAAATTTGCAGCATGTCAATACTTTTTTGCTGCAGAATTCACACACACTAATGATTGGCCAAAATTTGCACCAAAAACGCATGTCAAAACCTTGACTAATTTTTCGCAGCCTTTTTCCTGCCAAGAGATGCAGAAATGATGTTGAAATTTCTGCACCAAATCAATAACGTGTGCACATCCTAAGTGCTTTTGCTGAATCAGAGGTAAGTAAATCTAGAATTCTAGAGATATTTTTGCGGTGCAAGTGACATAAGCACAATGTGTTAATATTAAACCAAATCAATTTTAAAGTATTGCTTAGGTCATCTGCAACAGTCATGTTCTTACGTGGTGGCCCCTGAGAAAAATTGGCAACCACTGCAATAGAGAATTTAAAGGGGTATTCCTGTTAAGATGAATCATTATTCCAATAGATTTAGTGTTATGTGGTAAATCTGAGGGTCCAACTACTGGGACCCCAATGATTAGTAGAACAGGGATCCCTTCTATGAATTGAGCAGATGAACTATTACAGTGGAACCACGCTTAACGAGTAACCCAGTTAACGAGAATTTCACTGAACGAGCAAAGCTTTCTGTAAATTTGTAACTCTGTTTACGAGAAAGCTTTGCTGTACGAGCAAAATCCTCACCGCACACACTTCCGGTTCTGTACATCCACAGTGCTCTGACCCGCTCTTGCAGTCCACACAAACACACACAAGCACACACAAGCACGCACACACAAACAGTATTATGCTCACCTTACCTTCCGTTCCATCGCCGGTCTCATGGTGCTTGTAGGTAGGTGGTGCATCGCGACGAGAGAGGAATCCTCACGGTGAACTACAGGACCCAGGAGGCCGGCGATGGAACGGAAGGTAAGGTGAGCATAATAAGTTTACCTTCCGTTCCATCGCCGGTCTCATGGTGCTTGTAGGTAGGTGGTGCATCGCGACGAGAGAGGAATCCTCACGGTGAACTACAGGACCCAGGAGGCCGGCGATGGAACGGAAGGTAAGGTGAGCATAATATGTGTACCTTCCGTTCCATCGCCGGCCTCCTGGGTCCTGTAGTTCGCCGCTCCAGGATGTGTATCGGCAGGCAGCGCGACGAGGCAGGAAGTTCCGCTGTCAGACGCTACTCAAAGGCAGCGCGCTGGCCAATCAGAGGCAAGCAACTCCTGCCTTTGATGTCAGCGCTCTGGGTGCAGAAGTTCCTCCCTCGTCATCATGGTTACCCGATACACAGCCCGTACTAGAGAACAGCAAGTCCCAGGAGACCGGCGATGGAACGGAAGGTAAGGTGAGCATAATATGTGCATGTGCATGCGTGCTTGTGTGTGCTTGGAATGACAATAGGGGACCAGGATGGGACATTTAACAAGTTGTGGAACGAATTGTCTGCATTACAATGATTTCCTATGGGAAATCTTGATTTGCTGAACGAGTAACTTGGTTAACAAGCACAGTCCCAGAACGGATTGTTCTCGTTAACCAAGGTTCCACTGTACTTCTCCCATGAATTTGCTGTACTCCACTAAGTCACACAGTAGTGGTACACATTTTCAGAGGACTCTGTCCACTGCGATCATACACTGTCACAATCCCGGTCGCCGGGCGATCAGCTGATCGCTCACAGAAGGCGGCCGCCGGGCGATCAGCTGATTGCTCACAGAAGGCGGCCGCCGGGCGATCAGCTGATTGCTCACAGAAGGCGGCCGCCGGGCGAACAGCTGATCGTTCGGCTGCCGAGAGAGATCAGTCGGGCGGAGGATGCAACGCAGCGTCATCAGTCACAATTTCAACGCTCATACAAGTATATGGAAACAACGGAATCCGCCAAACGGATTCCGTTGTTTACCAGAGCGGCGGATTGTGACTGATACAAATTGACGAAAATGTGAACCTAGCTGTAGAGATATATTCAGACAGCAGTCCAGTGGCACACACTTCCAGGGGACTCTTCCTACTGTGATCATACACACTGTCATCCTGGGTGGCTCACAATT
Organism: Anomaloglossus baeobatrachus; assembly: GCF_048569485.1. Taxonomy (NCBI): domain Eukaryota; kingdom Metazoa; phylum Chordata; class Amphibia; order Anura; family Aromobatidae; genus Anomaloglossus; species Anomaloglossus baeobatrachus. The sequence goes on from NC_134353.1 coordinate 423,799,530, forward strand.
CACTCTATGGAGCACACACTGTTCATGTAGGAGGTGTATACGGATGCAGACAGCAGTCCAGTGGCACACATTTCCAGGAGACTCGGCCCTCTAATATCATATACACTGTCACCCTGGGCAGCTCACAACCCACTCTATGGAGCTCACTTCGATAATGTAGCGATATATACAAATTCAGACAGCAGGCCAGTGGCACACATTTCAAGGAGACTTGGTCCCCTGCAATAATACAGTCACCCTGGGTAGCCCACAACCCACTATGGATTGCACACTGTTCATGTAGGGGTGTATACGGATTCAGACAGCATGCCACACATTTCCAGGGGACTCGGTCTCTAGATATCATACACACTGTCACCCCGAGTAGCCCACAACCCACTCTATGGAGCACACTGCGTTCATGTAGGGGTGTATACGGATTCAGACAGCATGCTACACATTTCCAGGGGACTTGGCCCCTGATCTCATACACACTGTCACCCTGGGTAACCCACAATCCACTCTATGGAGCGCACTGCGATAATGTAGGGGTGTATACGGATTCAGACAGCAGGCCACACATTTCCAGGGGACTTGGCCCCTGATCTCATACACACTGTCACCCTGGGTAGCCCACAATCCACTCTATGGAGCGCACTGCGATAATGTAGGGGTGTATATGGATTCAGACAGCAGGCCACACATTTCCAGGGCACTTGGCCCCTGATCTCATACACACTGTCACCCTGGGTAGCCCACAATCCACTCTATGGAGCGCACTGCGATAATGTAGGGGTGTATACGGATTCAGACAGCAGGCCACACATTTCCAGGGGACTTGGCCCCTGATCTCATACACACTGTCACCCTGGGTAACCCACAATCCACTCTATGGAGCGCACTGCGATAATGTAGGGGTGTATACGGATTCAGACAGCAGGCCACACATTTCCAGGGGACTTGGCCCCTGATCTCATACACACTGTCACCCTGGGTAACCCACAATCCACTCTATGGAGCGCACTGCGATAATGTAGGGGTGTATACGGATTCAGACAGCAGGCCACACATTTCCAGGGGACTTGGCCCCTGATCTCATACACACTGTCACCCTGGGTAACCCACAATCCACTCTATGGAGCGCACTGCGATAATGTAGGGGTGTATACGGATTCAGACAGCATGCCACACATTTCCAGGGGACTTGGCCCCCTGATCTCATACACACTGTCACCCTGGGTAACCCACAATCCACTCTATGGAGCGCACTGCGATAATGTAGGGGTGTATACGGATTCAGACAGCAGGCCACACATTTCCAGGGCACTTGGCCCCTGATCTCATACACACTGTCACCCTGGGTAGCCCACAATCCACTCTATGGAGCGCACTGCGATAATGTAGGGGTGTATACGGATTCAGACAGCAGGCCACACATTTCCAGGGGACTTGGCCCCTGATCTCATACACACTGTCACCCTGGGTAACCCACAATCCACTCTATGGAGCGCACTGCGATAATGTAGGGGTGTATACGCATCCTCACATGGGATAGAACGCAAGTTTGGTGGGAGGTTTGCGGCTCAGACGCAGGGCAGCTGCACACGGACATGAACCCAGAGCGTCTTCCTACCACCCGGGGGAAATGGGATGACGCGGTTATTTACTGCCCAGGCACAGAAGGCAACATAATGGGCGCATAATGGGAGACAGCGGGCACAGACCGGAGGCTAACCAATGGCTCACTATTTCTTCTGGAACAATTAAGAAAGTGCGCACGGAAGCTGAACAATAACGCACCGTTCGCAGAACCTCCCCCATCTTTCCCGGTCTCACCTTCGCTTCCACTAGCTCCGCCGCCATCTTGGACTCCAGCGACCTCCGCGCCGGCCGACGACGACGCCCCACGTGACACAATTCCGTTGTGTCAGACCTATCCCCATCCGCTCCAGGCCTGGCCTGGCTAGCGGCTCTACGCGCCTGTGCGCGAGTCTCCATGTGTATTTTTCCACCAATCACAGAAGGCGGGCTTGTAGGGAGTCTTCCCACCGCCGTAGTTGGGTGACGCAGTGCTTTGTCAGGAGAAATGGCGGGTTTTCAGCGTGTGAGGGGTTTTTAGGCCGGAGTCACACTTGTGAGTGACTCGCATCTCATCACCCGGCACGGCCGCACTCTCCTCACAGGAGCGGGTCAGCTGCATGTGTTCCCGTGTATTGGAGCCGCTCCTGTCCAGAGGGCGGAAGGCCCCAGGGTGATGAGACTCGCGGGACTGACTCCGGCCTCACCTCAGCGCCTATTGCTAGCGGCAGCTGGTTGCGGAATTGCTTTATTCACCAACGGTTCCCGTTGCTTCTGCCCCTTAATCCCCCTGAGAGACCACCATTTTGTGCCTTTTCTTAATTCTTTCCTTCCAAGAACCATCATTTTGCAGACGAGTCAGTTTTTATAACCCCCTCTTTACCATATAGTGTGTTTATTTTTGGGCATAGCTGAGGATACCCAAAAACCCATTCTGCTCTCTATTTTTTTTGTTCACCATATGGGATCCATATTTCTCGATTTGGTCAGTTTGAAGAATTTCACACCTGGCAGTGCCAAATATCTTACTGGATTTTGCAGTTATAGAAATTGCTCTTTGCATTACACAAAAAGTGAGCTAATTTGAAGGGAACTTGTCAGGTCCAATAACACTACCTACAGATATGAGGCTAATCTAAAGGCTAATAGCATTATGGAGGTGCAGCACCTGGGAGAAATTCACTATTTCTCTCAGGAGCTGCCTATTGTCATCCGACATGGGCAGAGGACGGAGATCGGAGGCTGTGATTACACCCTGGCATTGATTAACAGAGTCAGTGTAAGGCCCCCTTCACATGTCGGTGATTCTGGTACATATGTTGCAGTTTTTATACGTACTAGAATCACAGACAAACGCATGTCCGTGTACTCCTCACAGCAAGAAGTCCATTTTTTTCTGGCATCACTGATGTCCCACGGACCACACAGTGGTGTGATCTGTGAAACACGTAACAGAAAAATCACGTACATTTAAAATATAAAGCTTTTTAAACTCACTTGTCTCCAGCGACGCTGTCTTCAGCCGCTGCTGTCTCCTACTTCCAGGTCAGCTAATTAGGCTCATGAATATGCACTGCACAGCCGACCCGTAAGTAGCTGCAGAGGAGAGACAGCGGCGGTCAATCACAGCATCGCAGGAAACCTCAGCACCACGGAGAGCAGCGGCGTGGACAGGTGAGTATAAGTGCCTGATCTCTGTGTATTATCACGGATAGCACACGGAGATCACACATGCCAAAATCATGGTGCATGAAGGGACATACGCACCTTTAGCATGTCAGTGAAAAACGTGTAAGTTTTTCACTGACGTGTGAAAAAAGCCTAAAATAGTGATGGGCAGTTCGTCGCTTTTGTGATCCCAGCTCCCTTGGCTCTTTTCACCAAAAAGAGCCAGATCTTTTGTATCCTAAATGGATCCCTATTAAGTATGTATTCACCTTAGGCCTGCACATGTTTAAGAGGACGTTAACGCAGTTGAAATCCTGCCTACTCATCACCAAAACAGCCCACTTACAACAATCCAATTAAATTAAGCAGGGTTTTGTTAAGGTGGGCAGGGTTTAGCCTGCCGAACACCTGAATTTTACGCCCAGTGAGAGCCAGTAAGAGAATTTTGTGGCTCTCACTGGGGTGTCAGCTCCCGTCATCCCGTCAAAGCAATGTTGATGGAAAAAAATAAAATGTAACTTTCCCACATAAATATTTCTTTAGCCTCATAATTTGCAGTTTTATAGCGTTAACAGGAGAAAATGGACCAAACAATTTGTTGTGCAATTTCTTCTGAGTATGCCGATACCCTATACAGTAATATGAAAAAGTTTGGGCACCCCTATTAATGTGAACCTTTTTTCTTTATAACAATTTGGGTTTTTGCAACAGCTATTTCAGTTTCATATATCTAATAAATGATGGACTCAGTAATATTTCTGGATTGAAATGAGGTTTATTGTACTAACAGAAAATGTGCAATCTGCATTTAAACAAAATTTGACCGGTGCAAAAGTATGGGCACCTCAACATAAAATTGACATTAATATTTTGTAGATCCTCCTTTTGCAAAAATCACAGCCTCTAGTCGCTTCCTGTAGCTTTTAATGAGTTCCTGGATCCTGGATGAAGGTTTTTTTGACCATTCCTGTTTACACAACAATTCCAGTTCAGTTAAGTTTGATGGTCGCCGAGCATGGACAGCACGCTTCAAATCATCCCACAGATTTTCAATGATATTCAGGTCTGGGGACTGGGATGGCCATTCCAGAACATTGTAATTGTTCCTCTGCATGAATGCCTGAGTAGATTTGGAGCGGTGTTTTGGATCATTGTCTTGCTAAAATATCCATCCCCTGCGTAACTTCAACTTCGTCACTGATTCTTGCACATTATTGTCAAGAATCTGCTGATACTGAGTTGAATCCATGCGACCCTCAACTTTAACAAGATTCCCGGTGCCGGCATTGGCCACACAGCCCCAAAGCATGATGGAACCTCCACCAAATTTTACTGTGGGTAGCAAGTGCTTTTCTTGGAATGCCGTGTTTTTTTGCCTCCATGTATAACGCCTTTATGTATGACCAAACAAATCAATCTTTGTTTCATCAGTCCGCATGACCTTCTTCCAAAATGTAACTGGCTTGTCCAAATGTGCTTTTGCATTTTGCATACCTCAGGCGACTCTGTTTGTGGCGTGCTTGCAGAAACGGCTTCTTTCGCATCACTCTCCCATACAGCTTTTACTTGTCCAAAGTGCGCTGTATTGTTGACCGATGCACATTGACACCATCTGCAGCAAGATGAAGCTGCAGGTCTTTGGAGGTGGTCTGTGGATTGTCCTTGACTGTTCTCACCATTCTTCTTCTCTGCCTTTCTGATATTTTTCTTTGCCTGCCACTTCTGGGCTTAACAAGAACTGTACCTGTGTTCTTCCATTTTCTTACTATGTTCCTCACAGTGGAAACTGACAGTTTAAATCTCTGAGACAACTTTTTGTATCCTTCCCCTGAACAACTATGTTGAATAATCTTTGTTTTCAGATCATTTGAGAGTTGTTTTGAGGAGCCCATGATGCCACTCTTCATAGGAGATTCAAATGGTATGTGAATGTGAGAAACACCAGCGATTAACCTCTCCTTACCCGGGATGAGTACTACATCTTACGGGAGATGCAGTACCCTGTGGCGTCCGAAGCCTCAGTGACGCCACATTTCCCCACAGCAAATGGCAGCACTCCCGGACTGCAAACAAACAAAGTTAGTACACCGCAATTTTTGTATGCAATAACAAATTAACAATTTTCCCTTTATGGGAGGCAGCATCAAACATTTCAACCATGTACCGAAAAATCAGGAAAAACAAACATCAACATTGCATGAAAACACTTATTCTTGCTTGGCTGGTGGTGGTGCCAGAGGGCTGGTCCCGGGGGCCAGTCTATTTTAGTAACGTTCTGTTATACATGGAATACTTATGATTAAGGACTCTAGTTGTTTTTATGGTGTAGTCCGAAACGCGTAAAGTTTCCAAGTAAAGATTCATACTCGGCCTTCACGATGTTTTTAATATTTCTAATAAAGACTTTGGAGATTTTATCTTAAAAGGAGAATCAGTGCCGGATCATTTTTCCTATTTCCTTCATCCACTTCCCAGCCCCCTGGCTCTTGGCACTCAAAGGACATCCTCGGGCAAAGAGTCCAGCCTATTGACAACAACGACAAACCGGAATCATAATGTCTATGGGGCCAGGAGCTGGTTTCTTCTCTGGAGCAGTCCTGGAGCACTCTTCCGGTAAAGCACTGTGCAGAGGTTGGATCGCAATCACCTCAGTCTTTTCTCCATCGCAGGGCTCCAAAGCTTTATACTGCCAATGCTGGACTCCCCAGATACCCGGGTGAGCTACGGGGGCCACCGGGGAAGTGTCAGTCAGAGGGCATGCTTTTGACAGATCCCAGAGTCCTTCCCTGCCGACACTCAAAAGGGTTGCTTCTTCTGAGCACCGCGGTGCCCACAGCTCACCAGAAGCACAAAGCTTAGATCATCCTGGTCTTCTGTCTTAATCAACTAGATCTTTCCTCCTGGTCCTGCTTGGTTTCCCATGTGGGTGGTACTTGCCTCCAGCAGTGGGGCCTCTGTTCGCTGTTGGCTGCCTTTTTCCCTTGACATAACAATGTAATTTCACTGCTGGGAGGCAGCACTGACATCGCTGCAATAGTATTAGTGTGGGAGGAGAGTAAAAGATTTTTTATTTTTATAGGGGCAAGGAATGAGAAGGGGTTATTCAGTAGGTGCCCACTTAACCTCTTCACGACACATGACGTACTGGGACCTTATGGATCAGGTGAGTTTAATCCCCGTGGGTTGCCATGGGCAGTCCGCGGTGATCCGCTGACATCTCAGCTGATTTCAACAGCTGAGATGTGTGCCTGCCAGTCGCGAGTGGAATCACGTTACACCCACATATATTAACCCCTTACTAGAGATGAGCCACCCCCCCTAGAGTTCGAGTTCGGTTCGTCGAATGGAGGCCAAGTTCGTCGAACGTTCGACGAACCAACTCGAACCCCATTGAAAACAATGGCAGGCAAACACAAACACATTATACATGTACACATACAGTTAGTAAACATTGCCATAACACTTACAGGTCCCCGCAACGCGTCCTGCACTCTGTCTCCCGACGCTTTTCCTTCCGATAATCGCTGCGTCCTCCCGGTAACCAGCACTGATGATAGGACCTATCGTGACGTCAAAATAGCATGTGACCAGTCACGTATCTATGATCTCATTAGCTACAGACTGGTCACATGGCTAGACGTCATGCTAGGTCCTGTCAGTGCATCTCTCCGGTACCCGGTGCTCGTTTGAACATGTCCGTGTACTGGCGAGATGCTCTGGCACATGGTCGGCTCCCCGTTCCTGCATGTCGGCACTCTTTACAGAGTCAGCCCACATGCAGGGACTAGATGCCACAGCCGGTGAATAGCGGCACCGGGAATCACGTGATCGGAGCACCGTTGCTATGGTAACCCATGTTATGATCCGGAACCATGGAAGACGACCACAAATCATTGGTAAAAGGTGACAAGAGCATTGGCAACTAATCTGGCCGCCATCCCCTTACTAACCATCACAACTAGAAGTAGCCGAGGGGTGAACTAACATCCTGTGCACCGCGAACCCAGCCGGAGAACTAACTATCCTAAAGGAAGGAAAGATGAATAACTCTCTGCCTCAGAAAATAGACAAGAATAGCAAGCCCCCCACATTCAAAGACTGCGGTGATATAGGAAAACACAATACACAGATGACAGGATTAGCAAAACATGAGGCCCCCACTGACTAAAATAGGAAAGTACAGGAAAGGGACTGATGGTGGCCAGAGTAAAACCCTGCAAAATTCCAAATTCCTGATAGTACAAAAAGGCCCTCAGATCGCACGATCTGAACTCCGTCCTATACCAGGTGCTTTTGTCATACCAATGAACAGAAAACAAGAATCATAACTAATTCAACAAGCCACAAACACATGGACCCAAAGGAGCTACACTCCAAACAGAACTGCAGGGAGTTCCCCAGCCAAGCCACTGAGGGGAAAGTCCCTGCAAGCAAATAAACTGAAAACAACCACAGCAAGTGACAAACCCAGATAAGAGCAAAAGAACCAAACAATAAATAAATAGCAAGCACTTATCTGGGGTAGATGTGGTGTGGAGCAGAATGAAGCAGGCTGGTGATACAAAGAACAACTGACATCCGGCATAGCCAGCTATCAGACCAGGACCCAAACAAGCAGAGAGTTAGTAAAGGAAACGCCCATTGCACAACACACCTGGTCCAAGTTCAAACCATTCCTGGCCACCAGAGGGAGCCTCCCAGCAGCCAAAACATAACTAACATTCACAACAGTACCCCCCCTTGAGGAGGGGTCACTGAACCCTCACCAACGCCACCGGGTCGCTCGGGATGAGCATGATGGAAAGCGTGAACCAACCTGTCCGCATGAATGTCAGAAGCCACAACCCAAGAGTTATCCTCCTGCCCATAACCCTTCCATTTCACAAGGTACTGAAGCTGACGCCTACTGCGACGGGAATCCAGAATTTTTTCAACCTCATACTCCAGATCCCCTTGTACCAAAACAGGGTCAGGAGGCGCTGCTGCAGGAACTGTTGGCTCCATATGTTTCTTCAACAAGGACTTATGGAAGACATTGTGAATCTTAAATGACGCAGGCAGAGTCAAACGGAAAGATACAGGGTTGATAATCTCCGAAATCTTATAAGGTCCAATAAATCTGGGCTTAAATTTAGGAGATGGAACTCTCATAGGAATATTTTTAGAGGACAACCACACCATGTCCCCTACTTTAAACTGGGGACCAACAGTCCGACGCCGGTTGGCAAACTTTTGGGCAGTTTCTTGGGACTGAAACAATTTATCCACTACCTGCCCCCAAATCTCCTGCATTCTGTTGACCACCGAATCCACCCCTGGACAGTCAGACGCCTCAAGCTGCCCTGAGAGGAACCTAGGGTGATACCCAAAATTGCAGAAAAAGGGGGACACCAATGTGGTAGAGCTAGTTCTATTGTTAAGGGCAAATTCAGCCAAAGGCAAAAACGAAACCCAGTCATCCTGATCCGCAGAAACAAAACACCGTAAATAGGTCTCCAGGGTCTGGTTAGCCCTTTCAGTCTGACCGTTGGTCTGAGGATGAAACGCCGAGGAGAAAGACAGCTGAACACCCAATTTGGAGCAAAAAATCCTCCAAAACCTGGATACAAACTGCACCCCTTTGTCAGAAACAATGTTTTCTGGAATATCATGCAAACGAACAACATGTTGGAAAAACAAAGGCACCAACTCTGATGAATGCGGCAACTTAGATAGGGGAACCAAGTGGACCATCTTGGAGAATCTGTCACAGATCACCCAAATCACAGTCATTTTTTGAGAGACGGGAAGCTCTGAAATAAAATCCATAGAGATGTGCGTCCAAGGTTTCTTAGGTACCGGCAAAGGCAATAATAGCCCACTAGAAAGTGAACAACAGGGCTTGGACCTAGAACAAACTCCACACGACTGCACAAAACGACGAACATCCCGGGACAGGGAAGGCCACCAAAAAGAGCGTCTCACAAGATCCCGAGTACCAAAAATGCCAGGATGACCCGCCAAAACAGAGCAATGAACCTCAGAGACAACTCGGTCTCTCCATTGGTCCGGGACAAACAGTTTCCCTGTAGGACATCTCTCAGGTTTATCCCCCTGAAATTCCGCCAGTGCCAACCGCAGATCAGGCGAAATAGCCGAGAAAATGACACCATCATTCAGGATAGTAGACGGTTCGACAACCTCCAAAGAGTCAGTGCAGAAACTCCTGGAAAGGGCATCGGCCTTAACATTCTTGGTGCCCGGCAAAAAAGAAACCACAAAATTAAACCGGGTAAAAAACAAAGCCCACCTGGCCTGCCGAGGATTCAACCTCTTGGCTGATTCCAGATAGATGAGATTCTTGTGGTCCGTAAGCACCACAACTTGATGCCTAGCCCCCTCCAACCAATGCCTCCACTCTTGAAATGCCCACTTCATAGCCAATAATTCCCGGTTCCCCACATCATAATTCTGTTCAGAAGGAGCAAACGTCCGAGAGAAAAAGGCACAGGGCTTAAGCTTACCCGAAGTAGCGTCTCGTTGAGACAGAACAGCACCTGCCCCGATCTCTGAGGCATCGATCTCAACTTGAAATGGGCGAGACACATCAGGTTGCTGCAGGACTGGGGCAGAAGTGAATCGCCTTTTAAGCTCCTGGAAGGCCACAATTGCCTCTGGGGTCCAATGCTCAGCATCAGCTCCCTTCTTTGTCAAATCTGTCAGAGGTTTGACAATGGCAGAAAAATTGGCTATAAATTTACGGTAAAAATTAGCAAACCCCAAAAACCACTGCAGGGATTTTAGAGAAGTCGGTTGCACCCAGTCATAAATAGCCTGAACCTTAACCGGGTCCATTTCGATAGCGGAGGGAGACAAGATGAAGCCCAAAAAAGAAATCCTTTGCACCCCAAAGAGGCACTTTGACCCCTTAACGTTAAGTGCATGATCCTTAAGTATCTGAAAAACAGCCCGTACTTGCCCAACATGAGAGTCCCAATCATCAGAAAAAAATCAAGATGTCATCCAAATACACAATAAAAAATTTACCAATAAGGTCCCGAAAAATATCATTCATAAAGGCCTGGAAGACGGAGGGCGCATTAGTGAGCCCAAAAGGCATCACTAGGTACTCAAAATGCCCCTCATGAGTATTAAAAGCCGTCTTCCATTCATCACCCTCCTTAATACGGATGAGATTATACGCACCCTTGAGATCCAGTTTTGTAAACCATTTGGCGTCCTTCACTCTAGAGAAAAGATCAGACATCAAAGGCAAAGGGTACTGATATTTGACCGTAATTTTATTTAGAAGACGGTAATCAATACAAGGCCTCAACGACCCATCTTTCTTAGCAACAAAGAAGAAGCCAGCACCCAAAGGAGAAGATGAGGGCCAAATATGCCCCTTCTCCAATGATTCCCTGATGTATGACCGCATGGCGTCATGTTCGGGCACAGACAAGTTGAAAATCCACCCCTTGGGAAATTTACAACCCGGCACCAACTCAATGGCACAGTCACAGTCCCGGTGTTGGGGGCAGAGAATCAGATTCCTGGTCATTAAATACATCACGGAAATCAGACTGGAAGGCCGGAACATCAACTGCATGAGCAGACGTGGATGACACGGAAAGGTCCTGATGCAAACCTTGACAACCCCAACTAGCTACCGACAAGGATCTCCAGTCAAGAACTGAATTATGGGTCTGCAACCACGGAAATCCCAGTACCAAGGTATCCTGTAGATTATGCAATACTAAAAATGTACAAGTTTCCTGATGCGCTGGTGCAACTCTCATAGGCACCTGGGTCTAAAATTGGGGTTTATCTTCTGCCAAAGGGGTAGCATCAATGCCCCGTAAAGGAATAGGAGTTCGCAAAGGAACCATGGGGAAACCACAATCCCTAGCAAACCCAAAATCCATCAAATTGAGCGCTGCCCCTGAGTCCACAAAGGCAAATGCAGAAAAGGAGGACAATGAGCAAATCAATGTGACAGACAAAAGAAACTTTGGTTGCAAAGAACCCACAGTAACAGAAGTAGCCAATCTCCTTTCACGTTTAAGGCAGACAGAGATGTTATGAGAAGCGTCTCCACAATAGAAGCACAGTCTATTCTTCCATCTGAACCCCTGTTGACTAGCATTAGAAAGGACCCTATCACACTCCATAGGCTCTAAAGGCTGTTCCACAGGCACAAAACAAGCAGGTATCTTCCTGCGCTCACGTAACCGCCTATCAATCTGAATGGCCAAGGTCATAGTGGCATCAAGACCAGAAGGGACGGGAAATCCTACCATTACATCCTTCACAGCATCAGCAAAACCCTTCCGAAAAAGAGCCGCAAGCGCATCATCATTCCATTTGGTAAGGATCGCCCACTTTCGAAACTTCTGACAAAACGTTTCTGAACCCTGAGTTAAGGACAACAAGACCTTTTCTGCTTGGTCCACAATATTGGGTTCGTCATATAATCAACCCAAGGCCTGAAAAAAGGAGTCCACATCATTGAGAATCGGATCATCAGACGCTAAAGAGAAGGACCAGTCCTGAGGGTCACCACGCAGTAAGGAGATGATAATCTTAACCTGCTGTACGGGATTCCCTGAGGACTTAGGGCGCAGGTCAAAAAATAATTTACAATTATTTTTGAAACTCAAAAATCTCAACCTATCTCCCGAAAAAAATTCAGGAACGGGAATCTTAGGCTCTGCAAGGGGAGTCTGTGCAAGAAAAGACTCTATACGACGAACCTTAGCATCAAGATGAGCAACACGCTCACCCAATTCATCCATGCTCGAAAAAGAAATCTTGCACGGAACCCAAAGAAGAAGAGGAAAAACACCAAAAAAAAAATTTTCTCAGCAGCCTTTTTTTTTTCTCTTTTTTTTTTTCCCTCTTAAGAGTACCCTTTAAATTTGTTGGCCGAATGTACTGTTATGATCCGGAACCATGGAAGACCACCACAAATCATTGGTAAAAGGTGACAAGAGCATTGGCAACTAATCTGGCCGCCATCCCCTTACTAACCATCACAACTAGAAGTAGCCGAGGGGTGAACTAACATCCTGTGCACCGCGAACCCAGCCGGAGAACTAACTATCCTAAAGGAAGGAAAGATGAATAACTCTCTGCCTCAGAAAATAGACAAGAATAGCAAGCCCCCCACATTCAAAGACTGCGGTGATATAGGAAAACACAATACACAGATAGATGACAGGATTAGCAAAACATGAGGCCCCCACTGACTAAAATAGGAAAGTACAGGAAAGGGACTGATGGTGGCCAGAGTAAAACCCTGCAAAATTCCAAATTCCTGATAGTACAAAAAGGCCCTCAGATCGCACGATCTGAACTCCGTCCTATACCAGGTGCTTTTGTCATACCAATGAACAGAAAACAAGAATCATAACTAATTCAACAAGCCACAAACACATGGACCCAAAGGAGCTATACTCCAAACAGAACTGCAGGGAGTTCCCCAGCCAAGCCACTGAGGGGAAAATCCCTGCAAGCAAATAAACTGAAAACAACCACAGCAAGTGACAAACCCAGATAAGAACAAAAGAACCGAACAATAAATAAAGAGCAAGCACTTATCTGGGGTAGATGTGATGTGGAGCAGAATGAAGCAGGCTGGTGATACAAAGAACAACTGACATCCGGCATAGCCAGCTATCAGACCAGGACCCAAACAAGCAGAGAGTTAGCAAAGGAAACGCCCATTGCACAACACACCTGGTCCAAGTCCAAACCATTCCTGGCCACCAGAGGGAGCCTCCCAGCAGCCAAATCATAACTAACATTCACAACAAACCCGCCTGTCAGCGGTGATGTCACCGCTTACAACTCGCAGCCTCTGCTCACTCTCACTGAGTGATTAGACTGCATGGGGAGCAGCAGCGTCTTCCTCCCATGCAGTGCTGTCTGATGTAGCAGAGCTGCATGGGTTGAAGGAGAAAGAAGACAGAAGACCAGGATCATGGAGGGCTGACAGGTAGTAATAAACATGGAGTCTCTAATGTGTCTGTGTATTTATTTCTATTAAAGTATTTTTTCTCTGTGTGGTGTCTTTTTTTTTAACTCTTTATTGGAGATTTTTAATGGCTGGGTCAAACTTGCCTGACATTAAGAATCTCTGGCTTAATACTAGCTAGTAAAACAAAGCTAGTATTAACTCATTATTACCCAGCAAGCCACCCGGCTTCAGGGCTGCTGGAAGAGTTGGATACAGCGCCAGATGATGGCGCTTCTATGAAAGCGCCATTTTCTGGGGCGCCTGCGGGCTATCATTCGCAGCAGAGGGGCCCAGAAAGCTCGGGCCAACCTGTGCTGCGGATTCCAATCCCCAGCTGCCTAGTTGTACCTGGCTGGACACAAAAATGGGGCAAAGCCCATGTGTTTGTTTTTTTTTTTTTAATTCATGAAATAATTAAAAAAAAGGGCTTCCCTATATTTTTAGTTCCCAGCCGGGTACAAATAGGCAGCTGGGGGTTGGGGGCAGCCGTACCTGCCTGCTGTACCTGTGTAGCATACAAAAATATGGCGAAGCCCACGTCATTTTTATTTTTTTTTAGTTTTTTGGCAAAAAAATAAAAAAATGCTTCCCTGGATTTTCCATTGCCAGTGAAGGTAACACCAAGCAGTGGGGGTTAGCAGCCAGTAGCTGCTTGGATTACCCTTAGCTAGCAATACAAAAAAATGCAGCGGGAGCCCATATCTTTTTTTTTAATTATTTATTTAAATAACTAAAAAAAAATGGGTTTCCCTGTATTTTGATTGCCTGTCATCACAGTACTGTAAAAATAAATAATTAAAAAAAATGACGTAGCGCTCCACGGTATTTTTGATTCTCAGCGCAGATAAAGCAGACAGCTACGGGTTGCCACCCCCATCTACCTGGCGCTACCTTGGCTGGCAATCAAAATACAGGGAAGCCCATTCATTTTTTTTATTTAAAAAAATAGTTAATAAAAAAAAATGACGTGAGTCCCCCCATTTTTGATAGCCAGCTAGGGTAAAGCAGACGGCTGTAGCCTGAAAACCACAGCTGGCAGCTTTACCGTGATTGGTGATCCAATGTGGAGGTCACCCCAGGCTCTTTTTTTATAATTATTTTATAAATAATAATAATTACAAAAAAAAAGTAGGGTCCCCCCCAAATTGGATCACCAGCCAAGGTAAAACGGACAGCTGTGGTCTGGTATTCTCAGGGTGGAAGGCGTCTATCAGATACCCGACATCACAAACTGTCAGTACTAACAAAAAAAATAGACAAAAAAAAATATATTTGAAAAATCACTCCCCAAAACATTCCCTCTTTCACCAAAAAAAATAAGGGGGTCCCACGACGACTCTGGACTGTCTAGAATATGGGGGGACACGCTCAGGGAACGTATTCCCCATTTTCTAGGAGTGCAGACCCTCCATGTGAGGATTGTGGGTGCAATGAATCTGCACCCACTCTACCTGGTTCCACAGCAGCAGAGTCCATGTCGTAACTATTGCTACCAAAGCTGCAATGCCCTGCTCATGAGGTAAGGGCATGCCTAATCAGGAGAACTATTCTACATTTCCAAATATTGGTATTTGCTGATATTATTGCAATTACACCTAGTATATATTGGGGATAGGATCTTGGAGATGGAATATCCCTTTAAGTCCAGTTAAACCAGCTGAATGAATACTAAACAACAGAGCTCGCTATTTAGACATGTTTTCTTGTGGCGTATAACGGACTGTCATGTTTGGTAGTTGTTCAGCAGGGCAACTATAAAATCAAATACCTCCATTTGGAAATGTAGTATAGCTTTCCTGATCAACTATGTTCCTTGCCTCATGAGCAGGGCATTGCAGTAGCTTACAGATGCATGGTTACCGCCACTCACTGTGTCTGAACACAGGAAGCTGAGCTGACAGCTGCTCTGCATGCGGCAGGGTCTATTGTGAAGGAGGGGGCCGCGGGGGATCAACGCTGCACAGGTACTGTGGGACACCGGGGAACACCAGTGGGGTTATAGGGGGTGACCTGGCAGGGCCTGGGGAGGAGTTTTCTGTCGCATGTGTCATGGCACATGCGACAGAAATCAGAGTAGGGTGAATGCGGCCAGTGCACTGCTGTGCGCGCGGCCATCTTGGATTTCCGGGAGGTGGGAGGGGGCACTTTGGCGACATCGGGGGACCGGAGGGGACCGGGGAGGAGATTTATCATGTTTGTTCATGCCAGATGGGAGATAAATAATTTTTTACCGGCGCTGTCATTTACTGTAACGTGATCATCGGTGTACGGTGTATACCGGTGATCACGTGAGCGGGGACCGGAAAAACAGGCCTGAATCATGATCTCCAGGGTCTCAGCTACCCCCTGAAACCCCGGAGATTTTCTGACGCTGGGGGGCGCTATTCACTTATTTCTGCCTGCTGTTTATAAACAGCAGATCAGAATAAGGCTACATTCACACAATCGATCCGTTTTTGTGGTCCACAAAAAACGGTCCATTTTTTTCACGGATGCATCCATGTGGCATCCATTTCTGTTCCGTATACGGTCCGTATGTCATCCGTTTGTCATCCTTGTGCCTTCCGTTTTTTTGCGTACCGCAAAAAAAACTAAAGGAGGGAAAATACATACATTTACCCAGGATCCATAGCTTCAACCTACATGAGGCAGTCACATGTTCACTCCAGTGCCATTTTCTACTGCTTTTCACAGCATAGAGCGCTCTGGTGATTTTCCTGTGCTTGTACACTTCATATCAGTCTTTTCTGTCATTATAATGGCAGAAAGACACGTAATGTCCCACTCTCCTGCATTTTGTAATTTTGCACCCTTTGGTGCCTTTCATGTGGCACTAAGGGGTGCTTAGCCTTGTATTTAGCCAAAATAATAAATACATTTAAAAAAAAATGGCGTGGGTTTCCCCCTATTTTTGATAGTCAGCTAGGGTAAAGCAGACGGCTGCAGCCTGCAGACCATAGCTGGCAGCTTCACCGTGGCTGGTAATCCAAAACTGAGGGCACCCCACGCTGTTATTTTAAATTAAATAAATAATTTAAAAAAAAAAACACGTGGGAGTCCCCCCAAAATTGGATCACCAGCCAAGGTAAAGCTGACAGCTGGGGTCTGATATTCTCAGACTAGGGAGGTCCATGGTTATTGGACTCTCCCCAGCCTAAAAATAGCAGGTCGCAGCCGCACTAGAAGTGGCGCATCCATTAGATGCGCCAATCCTGGTGCTTCGCTCCAGCTCATCCCGTTGCCCTGGTGCGGTGGCAAACGGGGTAATATATGGGGTTAATACCAGATGTGTAATGTCACCTGGCATCAAGCCCTGGAGTTCATGATGTCAGGCGTCTATCAAATACCCGACATCACCAACCCAGTCAGTAATAAAAAAAAATAGACAACAAACACATTTTTATTTGAAAAAACACTCCTCAACACATTCCCTCTTTCACCAATTTATTAGAAAGAAAAACAAATCCAGGTCTGGTGTAATCCAAGGGGGTCCCACGACGATCCATACCATAGTCAATGTCCCAGTCAATGAAGAACAGAATGTTCCCCATTGGCTGGGAGAGCAATGCAGTGACCTGAGCTAACATCAATAGGTCAGCCCAGGTTACTGCAGGGAATGACGAGCGCTGCTGTCAGGAGGTTAGATGAGATAATTACTTGCTGTGACGATCTCCTGCACTCCTGACGTCAGCACTGTCACTGCAGGGCATGACGAGCGCTGCTGTCAGGAAGTTAGCGAGGTACATTACCTGCGGTGATCGCTGCACTCCTGACAGCAGCGCTGTCACTGAGTTCAATGATCGCCGCCTTCACAAACCAAGTATCGCGAGCGGCCCGTGACGTCACCGCTAGTCACAGTCTCGGGTCAGCAGCGAGAGGAGATGTGGCAAGCGGCGGCCATGGAGGACAGTGACAGCACTGACGTTAGGAGAGCAGGACTTCATCACCGCAGGTAAGGAACTTTACTAATCTCCTGACAGCAGCGCTTGTCATCCCCGCGGCTGCTGACACTGCAGTGTGGGCCGCTGCGGACACTGTACAGAGCGGGCAGCTGTGGACACTGCTGAGCTGGCAGCCGCGGGGCTGGGGCTGGAGCGGGACACAGACTGCAGCAGCATCTGACGGAAGTCACACGGAAGTGCTTCTGTGTGGCTTTTGGGGATTTTTGCACACGTAGCCAGGGTACACATTGGATTACTAAGCAAAGCGCTTTGCTTGGATACCTGATATTTACCCTGGTTACCAGCTTACCGCAGGCTGCCAGCGATGGCTCCCTGCACACGTAGCTGTGAAAAGCCATGCTTTTGGTGATCGAACCATTCTCGAACGTAACTCGAACTGCCGAACTTTTAGCAAATCGTTTGAGTTTGTCGAACGACTCGAACACCCCCAAAATCACTCGAACATGAAATTGGCGAGCCTTGAACCTTGAACATCGTTTATCTCTACCCCTTACATCTCGCTGCCAAAATCTGACAGCGAGATGTATCAGCGCGCACTGTAAGTATAACTTATGCACCCCCATCGGACGTCCCGTGACGTGATCACGTGACTTCTGGTGGTTGCCATGGTAGCACAGAGTCATGTGATGACTCGTGTACCTATCAAGAGTCACTTTCTCTCACTGCCGGCAGAGGGCAGTGTGTGAGAGTAAAGTCACTTTTCTCCAGATCTCAGCTGTGTAGCTGTGATCTGGAAAAATGGAAGAGCAATCAGACTGCTGATCCTTATAGTCCCCTAGGGGACCTAGTAAAATTTTAAAAAAAAGTTAAAAAAGTTTTACAAAATATAAAAAAATAAAAAAAATAAAAGTTTAAATCACCCCCCCATTCGGCTCATTGAAAATTAAAGGGTTAAAAAAATAAAAAATATACACATATTTGGTATTGCCGCATTCCGAAATGTCCGATCTATCAAAATATAAAATCAATTTATCTGATCAGTAAACAGCGTAGCGGCAAAAAAATTGCAAACGACAAATTTACGTGCAGTATGAAAAAGGAAAAAAAAATATAGCACTCACCGTTTTTTTGCTGTGCAAGGTGCAGTTTATTCAATGGTGGAGGTTACATGTGTGGAGAGGGCTGGTAGGGGAAGGAGTACACACCGTACGTGTCAGACGACGGCCGTTTCGCACCTGTCCGGTGCTTCAGCTGGAGCCTAAAGAGTATATAACTGTCATGCGGTGTTCTGCTCTGCACTTGCTAGGTGTCATGGCGACGTCAGATTCTCTTCACACTGCAGAGTCTGACAGGCAACCTGATGTCTCTTAGGCTGGCTTCACATCAGCGTTTTTTTGCCTTAAGGCAAAAAAACGCAAACTACATGTTACAGGATCTGTTTTTAAAGGAGAACAACGCATGCCACCGCAAGAGACCTGAACGTTTTTTAACTGGATCCGTCTACCGGATCCAGCATAAAAATGGACCGTTCACTTGCATTTCCATGCGTTTGGGTGCTGTTTTTTTGCTTAGTTTTGACGGATTCGTTTTTACTATGTCATCTACCATTCAGCTCTGCTACATAGCCGCTGACAGCAGACACAGACAGAGCCATGTAGCAGAGCTGAATGGCCGCTGACAGCAAACACAGACAGAGCCGCACGATCGGAATGAAGTCGAATGAACTTCACCCGACTTCATTGTCATCCCGCAGCTCTGTCTGTGTGTCATGGCCTGATTTTCTGTCACCAGTGAAGGTCTCACTGGTGACCGCAAATCCCATTAGTGACAGAAGTGATCTGCACTATCAGAGGTTACTCGCGGCCACAGCAGAAGTCCTCCCGCTGAGATCTGTGGCCGCGGGTAACCTGAGTGACGTCATCGCTGATAGCGCGACTCACTTAAGTCGCTGCGGGGAGGTCACAGAGAGCGGTCGTAGTCTGTGACCACTCTCTGTCAGCTTCTGATGTAGCAGAGCTGAAAGTGTCGTCGTGGGACCTTGGTGGATTACGTCAGACATGGAAGGGTAATTGGGGACTTAAATAAAGTGGTGAAAGAGGTTGTTGTTTTTCGTCATTTATTACAAATAAAGATTTTTTTGGTGTATGTCTTCATTTTCTGTAACTAACAGGTTAATCATGGAAGGTATCTTGGGGAGACATCAGCCATGATTAACCTAGGACTTAGTGGCAGCTATGGGCTGCTGCCATTAACTCCGTATTACCTCGATTGCCACCGCACCAGGGCAATTCGGGATGAGCCGGGTACAGTTCCGGGACTGTCACATCTAATGGATGCGGCAATTCTGGGCGGCTGCTGGCTGATATTGTTAGGCTGGGGCGCTCCCCATAACGTGGAGCTCCCCATCCTGAGAATACCAGCCTTCATCCGTATGGCTTTACCGTGGCTGGTATCAATATTGGGGGGAACCGCACGCTGTTTTTTTTTAATTATTTATTTATTTACTTCATGATATAGACCCGCCCACCGGCAGCTGTGATTGGTTGCAGTGAGACAGCTGTCACTCATCATGGGGGCGTGTCTGACTGCAACAATCATAGGCACAGGTGGGTGGGGAAAGCAGGGAATACGAGATTGAATAATGAGCGGCCGGCTGTTTCAAAAGTGGAGAAGCTGCCAGAGCAGTGTGAACGCCGTGCAGTGCTGCGCCGGTGATCAGGGATCGGTGAGTATGAGAGAGGGGGGGAGAGGTATAGACCGACATGGATAGAGAGAGAGAGAGACAGAGAGAGCGACCGACCGACAGAGAGAGAATAGAGACTTGAAAATAAATAATTAGTTAGCGAAACCAATAGTTAGCTAATAAAGAGATACAGAGATATATAGATCGAGAGAGAGAAAAATATATAGATAGATAGATGCATAGAAATATATATATATATATATATATATATATATATATATATATAGATAGGAAGTAAGCAAGATTATGGAAAGAAATATATATAGATTGGTAGATAGATAGATAGGTTGATTTATAATTTTAAAGAAATAAATACAAAAATGGAAAGTTTGATAGATTGCTAGAGATAGATAGAGATAGATGAATATTGATAGATATTTATAATGTTACTTATAAATATATAGATAATTAAATATATATATATATATACACATTAACATTTCTTTTTTGAAAATTATATATTTATTAATAAATATATAAATGTATATTATAGATTTGATGTTTAAATAAAGAATTTGAAGTATTTGAAAGAAAACTATGTGCTTCAGACCATGTTTTCAACTGCAAAAAGGATAATTCCAGCCGCATACAACCGCAAATGTGAAATCTAGATCCGTCGCCCATTGAAACACATTGCAGCTACTGATGCAATGTACAGGATCCGGTGAGCTGCAGTTTTTGGGCGGAGGCAAAAAACGCTACATGTTGCGTTTTTGAAACATGGTAAAAAACTGCAACTCACCAGATCCAGACACTGCCGCATGAAAACGGATGCAAACGCATGTTGCCGCTAGTCCATTGACATTGCACTGAGCAGACAACGGATTCGGCAACATGCAGTTTGCGTTTTTCTACCGAGCGGCAGAAAAACGCTGATGTGAAGCCAGCCTTAGTTGTTCACCCAGAGTCAGGCGTCGGCTGTTTCATGTTCACTGCTCATCAATCCAGCAGGAGTTAATTCCTACTGACTTGTGAAGTGCTGCTGGGAGCTCAGATTGCTAATGACCACTCACAGCCACCTCCATCCTTTATAAGGTCCTGGATCTGGTTCTTCATCACCAATTATAGCTCCAGCGTGGCTTTGGCGATTTCGGTCTTTAGTGTGTGATCCAGTTTCTGGTGATCAGTTGTATGATATCTTGTGTGGAAGTATCCCTGTTGTCAGTTTATCTCCTCCCTGTACCTTATTTCTTCCTGTACATGTATTGTCTCTCCTCTGGGTCTGATTGCAGTGTGCATTTGTTTGGGTTCTCCTCTGTCTGTGTCATTTGTGGGATTTGTTACTTTGGTCCCGGCCCTCCCCAGGAGTGAGGGAGGGGTCTTTGACCAGGGTTTGAACAGGAGTTAGGGTCACGCTGGCGGTCCAGACCTCACCACCATAGAGTATACCTCTGGGATAAGGGACAGTGTAGGGTCCTTAGTCTGAGGGCCAGTCTACGTGCCCCTGCCTCAGTTACCCACCACTCCCATGACAATATCAGAGAGTTTGACTAATAAACACATTAGGCCATCTTCGTCCTCTGTGGCTGTGGGTTTTTTTCTTTGTCAAAAAGAAGGATGGTTTATTGGGTCCGTGTCTGGATTTCTGTGAGCTCAACCAGATTACAGTTCATGAGCCATATCCTATGCCGAAAGAAAAACTGTGGATAAAAAGCACAATAGGGTCTTACCCAAGCATACCAGAAGGCTAAAAAGAAGCAAACTGCTCACCTGGTTGGGTTGTGTGACCCACAACCGGTGTAAATTGCATGTACAGCTGTGGCACGGACCACAAGCCACAAGGGCTAAGGTGCAAAATCCAGGGGAAACAGGAATAAAAACGTGGTTAATCCTCCGCTGGTGTTGGTGAAGGAATCCAATATAAAAGCAGAGTTAAAAATAAAAGGTGGTTTATTCAACATGTTTAGACGTAAACTTAACTTCTTCAGGAAAGGCCACCAAAATACCTAATAAGTTAAGTTTACTTCAAACTGCATTGAATAAACCATCTTGTGTTTTCAAGTCTGCTTTTATATTGGATACGTTCACTGACAGCAGCGCAGGGTTAACCAGGTTTTTATTCCTGCTTTCCCCTGGATTTTGTATCCTATGTTCATTCTGCACCTATTTAATCAGATTGTCGCTGCTAAATGGTTCTCCAAACTCGACCTTAGGGGGGCAATAACCTGATTCGCGTCCGACAGTTGGATGAGTTGAAGATGACATTCAATACGCTAGAGCAGGGGTCTCAAACTCGGCTGGGTGTATGGGCCGCACAGAGGAAAAAAAATAATTTGGGGGGCCACATTCTTTGCAGGACAAAGTGACATTTTTATTGGTACCATACATATTTTATTTTTTTTACACACCTTAGGATCACTGATTTTGAACATTTTGACTTGTTCATTATAGCAAATGTGCACATTCTTTGTTTAAATATAAACTTTTTTTTTTTTTACATTTTATTCCTTTCTTGTAACTAATAGTCGTACAATTAGTACTATATAGAAATTTTGACCAACATCTTTTAGTAATGTTCCCCATATTGTTATAACGTGCCCATCCTTGTCCCCTTGTAGTATTGTGCCCCATCCCACAGTAATGTGCTCATCCTTGTCCCCTTGTAGTATTGTACCCCATCCTGGTCCCAATCCCACAGTAATGTGCTCATCCTTGTCCCCATCCTAAAGTAATGTTCCCAATCCTTGTCCCCATTTTGTAGTAACGTGTTCATCATTGTCCCCATGTTATAGTAATGTGTTCATCCTTGTCCCCATCCTATAGTAATGTCCCCATTTTATAGTAATGTGTCCATCCTTGTCCCCCATCTTATAGTAATGTTCCCCATCCTTGTCCCCTTGTAGCAATGTCCCCATCCTATAGTACTGTCCCCATTCTATAGTAATGTGCCCATCTTTTAGTAATGTGCCAACCTTGTCCCCACCCTATAGTAATGTCCCCAGCATTATCCCTATTCTATAGTAATGTTTACCATCCTTGTCCCCTTGTAGTAATGTCCCTATCCTACAGTAATGTGCCCACCTTGTCCCCATCCTGTAGTAATGTCCCCATCCTATAGTACTGTGCCCATCCTAGTCCCCATCCTATAGTACTGTGCCCACCTTGTCCCCATCCTATAGTAATGTCCCCAGCCTTGTCCCCATTCTATAGTCATGTGCCCATCCTAGTCTCTATCCTATAGTAATGTCCCCATACTATAGTAATAATGTCCCCATCCAATAGTATTGTGCCCATCCTTGTAATGTCCCCAGTCTTATCCCCATCTCATAGTAATGTGCGCACTTTGTCCCCATCCTGTAGTAATGGGTCAGCACTCAGCAGCTCCCCTCACCAGGCTTCCACAGACGCTGGAGTGAAGCAGAGGGGAGTGGTCTGCGGCCCCAGATCCACAGTGATTGGAGAGATCGGTCATAAGGCCGGTCTCCCTAATCAGAGCTCGGGGCGAGTGAAACACAGGTCACCCAGCTCTGGCCAATGATCGGTGCTACAGCTGCACTGATCTTGGCTGGATTTCAATGTTTCAGCGATTTTCAATGGCTGAAACATTAGTGGCTGTGATTGGCTGAGCGGCGTTCGTCAGCCAATCACAGCCTCCGTAGGTCCGGGGAGGACACACCACCCCTCCTGAGGTCCCCTCCTCCTCGAATCTAATGCAGCGATCATAGCCACCGGGGCTGCGATTTCGCCATGACGTACTGGGTACGTTATGGGTCCTTAAGTACCAGGGAGCCATAACGTACCCAGTACGTCATAGGTCGCTAAGGGGTTCACGTCCAACACACACACACACACACACCAGTCTTCTCACCTGTCCCGCGCTCCCTCCGCTGCCTTATCTCTGCTTCGTGCGGCCCCCAGGCCCGTGCCCCTGTCACTATCGCGGCAGGTGCAGTGTCACTGTCAGTGATTTATGTGAGATGATTGTATTGCCGGCGCGAGAGCGCAGCACCGACAACGCATTCATCTGACATAAAGTGCAGACAGTGGCTGCAGCCCCTGCACCTGCCGCGATAGTGAACAGGGGCACGGGCCTGGGGGCCGCACGAACTACCCTGAGGGGCCGCATGCGGCCCGCGGGCCGCGTGTTTGAGACCCCTGCGCTAGAGGGTCACTTCAAAAATTTGGTGATGCCATTTGGTCTCCATGAAATGTAGAAAATCCAGCAACCGACCATCTTTAAAAATGTATATAAATTTTATTTAAAAATATTCCATAAAAATAAAATTATTTGGTAGCATAGAAAATTCAGAGAAAAAAGAGGGGGGACGGGAGGGTGGGGGGACAGAAACAAAAGCGTTTCGGATGCTATTCCTTATTCACTGTTTCTAAACTGAGTTCACAATATTAGTGTTGTTATGTCATATCTCCCTGATCATGTGTGGAGATTCCTCCAATCAGGTAATGGAGACACACGTTATAGAATATATGAAATCACCAGAAAAGCGATATAGAAAATGCACGTATTTAAGACATAAAAAAAGGGGAGAGGGAATGGGAGGGAAAAAAGAAAGAAAAGAAAAGGGGTTGTTTTTTGTTTTTGTTTTTTTGTTTTTATAAAAACATACATCAACGATCTAAGACACAATGAAGTTACAGAGAACATTATACATTGTAATGAAACAGCAGATCTTGTTTTAAATTCAGACCAAGCGGATTTCTAGTACATAAAATAAACATCCACTAATTCCGTTCTGAATTTTGTGGAATACATACAGTCATATGAAAAAGTTTGGGCACCCCTATTAATGTTAACCTTTTTTTCTTTATAACAAATTGGGTTTTTACAACAGCTATTTCAGTTTCATATATCTAATAACTGATGGACTGAGTAATATTTCTGGATTGAAATGAGGTTTATTGTACTAACAGAAAATGTACAATCCGCATTTAAACAAAATTTGACTGGAGCAAAAGTATGGGTACCTCAACATAAAAGTGACATTAATATTTTGTAGATCCTCCTTTTGCAAAAATAACAGCCTCTAGTTGCTTCCTGTAGCTTTTAATGAGTTCCTGGATCTTGGATGAAGGTATATTTGACCATTCCTGTTTACAAAACAATTCCAGTTCAGTTAAGTTTGATGGTCGCTGAGCATGGACAGCACACTTTAAATCATCCCACAGATTTTCAATGATATTCAGGTCTGGGGACTGGGATGGCCATTCCAGAACATTGTAATTGTTCCTCTGCATGAATGCCTGAGTAGATTTGGAGCGGTGTTTTGGATCATTGTCTTGCTGAAATATCCATCCCCTGTGTAACTTCAACTTCGTCACTGATTCTTGCACATTATTGTCAAAAATCTGCTGATACTGAGTTGAATCCATGCGACCCTCAACTTTAACAAGATTCCCGGTGCCGGCATTGGCCACACAGCCACAAAGCATGATGGAACATTCACCAAATTTAACTGTGGGTAGCAAGTGCTTTTCTTGGAATGCCATGTTTTTTTGCCTCCATGCATAACGCTTTTTTGTATGACCAAACAACTCAATCTTTGTTTCATCAGTCCACAGGACCTTCTTCCAAAATGTAACTGGCTTGTCCAAATGTGCTTTTGCATACCTCAGGCGACTCTGTTTGTGGCGTGCTTGCAGAAACGGCTTCTTTCGCATCACTCTCCCATACAGCTTCTCCTAGTGCAAAGTGCGCTGTATTGTTGACCGATGCACATTGACACCATCTGCAGCAAGATGATGCTGCAGGTCTTTGGAGGTGGTCTGTGGATTGTCCTTGACTGTTCTCACCATTCTTCTTCTTTGCCTTTCTGATAGTTTTCTTGGCTTGCCACTTCTGGGCTTAACAAGAACTGTACCTGTGTTCTTCCATTTCCTTACTATGTTCCTCACAGTGGAAACTGACAGTTTAAATCTCTGAGACAACTTTTTGTATCCTTCCCCTGAACAACTATGTTGAATAATCTTTGTTTTCAGATCATTTGAGAGTTGTTTTGAGGAGCCCATGATGCCACTCTTCATAGGAGATTCAAATAGGAGAACAACTTGCAAGTGGCCACCTTAAATACCTTTTCTCATGATTGGATACACCTGCCTATGAAGTTTAAAGCTCAATTAGGTTACAAAACCAATTTAGTGCTTTAGTAAGTCAGTAAAACATAGTTAGGAGGGTTCAAATCAACAAATTGATAAGGGTACCCATACTTTTGCACCGGTCAAATTTTGTTTAAATGCGGATTGCACATTTTCTGTTAGTACAATAAACCTCATTTCAATCCAGAAATATTATTCTGTCCATCAGTTATTAGATGTATGAAACTGAAATAGCTGTTGCAAAAACCCAATTTGTTATAAAGAAAAAAGGTTAACATTAATAGGGGTGCCCAAACTTTTTCATATGACTGTAAATAACAACACCATGAACCTTCCATTTACCCATAAAGCCCCAAAAAATAATATTTATTATTTGGATGCTTCTCTCCATTTTAGTGAAGATAATTTCATTCAATTTTCCCCTTATCGCAAAGAACTGTCAGGCAATACCATTTTGTTGGCTACATATTGCCATAAAAAACAAGTTATTAAAAACATCCCTCTGGGAGAGATGGTGCGAATATAAAGAAATTTCCAGTTAACCTTTTCCAAGGGAGATGGAATCCCTTGAATTCAGGCTAAGGCCTCCGTCACACATCCGTGCCTCTGGTCCGTGTTTGCCATTTTTTGAACGCACCGGAGACACATGCTTACGTTGAATCATCAATTTTCATGTTAAAAGCCGCACGTCAGTAGTTTTGCACGGAGCGTGTGTACGTTCCGTGCATACGTGTGTCCGTTTAGAAAAAGTGCTGACATGTCTGTGTTGCTCCGGGATCACGTACTCATGGACCCATTACATCCTATGGGTCCGTGTTGACACATACGTGATACGGATGATGTCCGTGTGCAATCCGTGCGGTCCGTGTCCGTGTGGCTCAAATCAAGTTTGTTACAAATTTAAATACTTGCAGGTGGCCAAGGTACCCTACAAAGTCCAACATAAAAAAACTAAGGCCTGCATGGATAATGGCATGGTTGTAGTATACAGTATATCCAAACACATTGGATATCCAAGTAAAAAGACCAACAGGTTAATTTATTGTGGATAATTATAAGAATGTGCTAATCAAATCCACCTATGTGTCATTATTCCCAACAAATAATCATTAACTTAATTTGATGAAGATGTGAAAAACGGCAAGATACGGAAAGCATACGGAACACACACTGACGTATTACACGCACAGAAAAACGCACACACGTACACACGTAACACACACGTAATGCACACGGACACTACACGGAGAGGAAAAACGGACTACAAAAACGGAACACGGACTACAAAAACGGACATCGTCACACGTACGTTTTTTTCACGTGAGTGTGGCAGAGGCCTAAGAGAAAGAAGGTATCCAGACTGGATGATACATAGAGCAAAAAATAAAGTTAATGATATGGATAGACATGATATTATAAAAGATAAATGTAAGATCAGTAATCATGATTCTAAATTACAATTTTTGCCATTTATCACAACCTATAGCCCTCAATTTGATCTCATAAAAAATTTGATAAAGAAAAACATACCCATCTTATATCAGGATACAAAACTTAAATCTATTTTATCGCAGGATATTAAATTAATCACTAAAAAATTTCCTACCCTGGGAGACCTTCTTTCTCCTAGCCTGTTCCGCACTGAGCATATTTCAAGTAGATTTGGCTTGATGTTACAGATTTATTTAATGCGGCCATTCTATTTGTATGTGTTGCAAGTATGCGGTATCATCAAACACTTTTTCCTCTGTAGTTACAACAAAACATTACTCAATTAAACATTCACATTAATTGTAACACAACTTTTGTTGTGTATACAATTATATGTAAAACATGTAACCTTCAGTACATAGGTTGTACCACCTGTTCACTAAAAACCCGCATATGGAGGCACTTATCTGATGCCCGAAACAGATTAGTCACAGAATGCTCTGCGATTTCTAGGCATTTTTCGCTGGTTCATCAAGGGGATGTAAGCTCCTGTATGGTTATGGGTATAGAAAAAGTTTTACCACCTGCACAAGGAGGGGACCATAAAAGAAAACTTTTGAACCATGAGGCTTGGTGGATATTTGTTTTATGTACTAGAAATCCGCTTGGTCTGAACACTTGGTCAAACAATGATGATGGCGTCTGTGTTCTGGTATAAGGAGGGCATGTTGCTAGTGGACTACCTTCAAAAGGGTTCCACCATCAATGCAAGGTATTACATTAAACTTTTAGACCAATTTAAGGCAACTCTGAATGCCAAAATGCGCGGCAAGCTGTCCAAAGGAATCTTGTTCCTGCAAGACAATGCCTCCACTCACACTGCACAAGCGACCACGGCAAAACTGGCAGAGCTGGGCTTCCAGCTGGTTGACCAGCCACCTTATTCACCAGATCTAGCTCCCTTCGACTATCATTTGTTTTCAAACCTGAAGAAACACCGCAAGGGTACCAAATTTCACACCATTTCTGATGCCATTGCTGCTATTAATGCCTGGTTTGAGGCACAACCGAAATCCTTCTTTTTGCTAGGCTTACAGAACTTTGAATACCAATGTAAGAAGTGTGTTGACATCAGTGAAGAGTATGTGGAATAAATGTAAAGTTTCATCATTCTATCTCATTTCTTTCTGGGTAAGGCCAAAGACTTATCAGCAGCCCCTCGTATGCCCAGGATGACGAGCAAGGAGGCCGGTTGGCAGCGGCTTCTCCCTGCTCTGCTGTTATATACTGACAGGTGTCTCCCATGTTGTACATTCTGCACAATGACCTGCTGAATCCTGAAGGTGTGTAATATACGCTATTAGTATTTCACTTGCCGATTTGAGTGGTCGTCATGTGATCACTCACAATCGATTTGCAATGTGTGGTCATCTGCTGAATGACGTCTCCTCCCGCTTCTCCCATTGTTATAATTTTCAGTTGAGATAAAAAAGAGGAGACAGCAGATGACCACACATTGCAAATTGCATGTGAGCGATCACATAATGACCCTCGAACCTGCACGTGAAATGCTAACAGCGCAGATTACACACCTTTAGGTTATGGTATGTCAATATTCAGAATTACAAACATGAAATTACACTAATATAACAGACACATACACATTACACACTATACATGACAAGGATCCGGAATACTAGTGGTTATCGCTAAGATACAGGTCCCTAGACAGTGTTTGAAACAGTAAGAGCTCCATTTAATTATGTCCTGGGTCTTCCAGTTAACAAGAGGGTTGTGTAATGTAAACCAAGGGAAGCCTAAAACAATTTGTGCTGGAAGGTATTTAAGTACATAGCATGTAATTTGCTCCAAATGCAGTACCCCTATGTGGAGTTCCAACCCCTGTACACACTCCCTAAAGACCCATTGGGAGAGAGGTGATGAGTCAATGGCAAGAATCTAGACAAGACTAGATAACGTTTAAAAACATTTTCACTGGACATAAAGGTTATACTAATATCAAACCAGAGTGGTAAACAGAGGCGGAGTCGGAGACATGGTAATTAATCCCATTCCCAGTGGGATAATAGGCTTGGCCAACAAAAAAGAAGGGCCAATAACCTAGATAAGGATATGAGAACTAAACACAGTATCCAGGTAACCAATTTGTCAAAACATTCTTTGATAGAAACACAAACTGATTTCCTTAGTAAAGGCCTTACGTTCTCACCTACTAATACCTTTAATCATTTCTCTGCAGTGAAGGACATCTTTTCCCGAAAACTGGTCCTCAAAAAATGACATCTACAACGGTCAGGGGGAATCCGGATAGTGAGACTGAGCAGAGGTTGATTCAAGCTCTGGAGGAACTACTTGAGGATCAGTCCCCTCAGCCTCAAGGTGGTTTACCTAAGGCAATTTTTCTCAAATCGATAACCTTCCCCCCTTGTCACTGTGCCCGGTGGTGGAGATCTTTACTAAATTAGTAACAGATGATTTTAAAAGGATCTCCACCTGCCGTGCTAACGACAACTTGTCTAACTCACACAGGAAAGCACTTTGTGAATTACAGGCAATGAATGGTGTCTTCAAGGCGGCTGACAAGGGGGGTAATGTTTTCATTTGGACAATTGATAAGTATGAGAAAGAGGCCCATCGCCAATTGAAAGATAAGAACACATATGAGAGATTAGAGTCCTGCCCTATTACATCTTTCTCTGCTCAGTTGTATCTAATATTAAAGGGAACCTGTCAGGTGCATTATGCACCCAGAACTGCTCGTGGTTCTGGGTGCATATTGCACCTGACAGGTTCCCTTTAAGCAAAGCCCTTGAGCAAGGGATTATTACAAAAAAAATATTTGATGGATTATAGACTAGATTCCCAAAAGTACTGACATTTTATCTTCTACCCAAAGGTCCATAAGGATCCCATCAACCCACCCGGACAACCAACTGTCTTAGGGATAGAAGGCCTGTGCAATTCAGTTTGCAGGTTTATAGGTTACTATCGGAAACACCTTGTGGAGAGCTTCCCGTCATACCTCCGAGATACCACCGAGGTATTAAATAGGGTAGATGTGATCTCTATGGACCATAACACCTTGTTAGTAGTGGCTGATTGGAGTCACTCTACACTTGAATTCGGCATGCGGTTGGGCTGAGGGCAGTCCGTTTTTTCCTGAAGTGAAGCAACTGGGACGGACGTGTGTGTGAGCTGGTTATTGAGCTCCTAGAATATATACTCACCCACAATTTCTTTGTATTCAAAGATAAATTCTACAGACAGAAGTGGGCTTACTGTGATGGGTGTGGCTTATTCGCCTGCGTATGCAAATCTTTTTCTCAGTTTTTGGGAGAGGGATTTGTTTGGCAGGGGCGCTCAGGCCGTATCCCAAGAGCAAATGTGGCTGAGGTATATTGATGATCTCTTACTTATTTAGCAGGGCACGGCTGTGCAACTGGGGGAGCTCATGAACCAGCTCAAACAAAATAATTATAACATCAAACTTACAGTTTTAGCACCAGTGTTGTGGACTTCTTAGATATAAAAATTAGTGTAGATAGAACTTGCATGCTACAAACAGATTTATTTCGTAAAAAAAACTTCTGTAAATTCTATTTTGCATGCGACATTTGCACACACGGGTCCTACTGTCCGTGCCATCCATTAGGTTTATTGAGACCGCTAACGATAAATGGGACATGATGAAAAACATTTTTAGGAAGCACATGCCTGTTTTACAATCTGACGTTATTTTGAGCTAGCATCTACCGGAGGTACCACTGATGACTGCAAGGCGGTGTAGGAATCTTAAGGACTTCCTGGTTAGGAGTCATTATGTACCACCTTGAATAACTAATTTGTTTGGTTCTAGGGGTCCTCCCATAGGCTGTTTCCTATGCGGCCACTGTCTGTCATGCACCAATATCTCTCACTGCTCTGATTTACATACCAGTGATGGGCTGCAACGTTTTGAAATCAAAGAACATATCTCATGTAATACTTCTAATGTCATCTATTTTTTATATCTAGCTATCAAAAAATATACATAGGCCTTACATCCAGAGAGCTAAGAATTAGGGTTAGAGAGCATGAGAGGGATATTGGCGCGGCAAAGACAGCAGATGATACGATAACACAGAACTTAAAACTATCTTGCGTCACGGTAAGGCTATGTGCCCACGTTGCGTTGTGTCCCTGCAGAAATTTCTGCAGCGATTTGAACAGCACGTGTGCGCTTCAAATCGCTGCAGAAACACTGCGTAATGAATGCAGTGAAAAAGCCGATTTCATGTGCTCTGGATGCAGCCCCCACCATAGACAGAGCGGGACCTGCATCCAAAGAGCCCGGAATAAGTGACATGTTGCTTTTTGGAACGCAGCAATTTGGCAGCATGCAAATCGCTGCGTCCTAAAATGCAACATGCGCATGGATTATGCACAATCTTCATAGATTGTGCAGGGGACGCACGACGCATGCAGTTACGCTGCAGTGCAATACACAGCGTAACTGCATGCAAATACGCAACTTGGGCACACAGCCTAAGATCTACCACAGAAGTAACCCCAAATGTTTCATGATATGAGGCATCAACATTATACACTGTGGTATAAGGGGTTGTAATGTTAAACGCCTATTAGTGAAACAGGAGACTAAGTAGATCAGTACCCTGGTCACAGTGACCCCAAAAGATTTAAATGAGTCACATAGCTTTGCTTCATTTCTATAAATATAAATCTTGGAATTGTTTCCCATTTTAGTTTTTTAAGGATAAGTGTTTATTGTGTTTCTTGTGATTGTAATACTTGCTCTTATTTTTAAGCAGTTTTTATATTTAACCTGTATGGGACCATGAATACTGCTTCGGTTCAGGACTCTGCCTTAGAAACATGAAATGTGGACATCACTATTATTTTTTATGTATTTACATATTTACTACTTGTCCTTTTTAGATATGGATTACATTATAGTATTTTGCTGTAGGGGCAGTATATATTGTGCACTGTCATGTTAAAATATTTATATGTCTGTGTTCTGATAGTTGGAAAATGTCTTGGGGCTGATAGCTGCTCTTTTACAGTTTGTATGGCTTAAGCTTGTGGTTTAATTGCCGTGCACCTACGCTTTGCTTAATTGGCGCCTGTCGTGTCATCCTTGGCATCCTTGGGGCAACACCTGTTGCCCTAGGTTACCCGGGGACGCAGAGTGCTTACAGCTCTTTCGGATGGCCGGGCGAGGGGCATGTGTGGTGCTGATTAGCTGACGCTCATGCGCCGCTCCGCAACTACCATTGGCTGAAACTGGGATGCAGGTCCTGGCATGTAAACCAATGCGGTCACATGACTGCATATTTAAGGTCCTGCAGAGTTCATTTAGTGACCTCTCCCTGAAGAAGTGGGGGACATCACAAGCGAAACACACGTCGTAGTGAGGCCTTGGTAGTCAGTGTGTAGGGGTACCATCCACATGGGTAAGTTTAGAGCCTAATTTACTCTTCAACCCTTTCTTCACTGGGTGATATTTGATCATTATTTATTAGAGAGTGTAATAAACCTCTTACCTCTGTGGACCCTTTACTCTTCACTGATACCACTAGGACTGGGAGCACTAGCTGGAAACACTTCAAGTTTGTCTTTTAATGAACCTTTTTGATTATATTGATTCATGTAATTTTTGAATATTTGTATGTGATTATTGGTCAATAAAAGTTTTTGCAGTTGATATTGAGCCAAAACTCCTTTTGTGTCTAGTTCTTATTATGAAAGGACTAGATAACTTGTACACCAATAACCCGGCATGGCAAGCAAACTATTCGTCGATTATGTTGGCCCCAGAACCACTATCTAGAAAAACCTTAATAGGAACATCCTGGCCCCTTCATTTAACCCTGGCATTTAATAAACCCTGAGACACCATGGTAGAGGAAATACATAGACCCAGGTTGGAATCCTCCAACCCACCTGAACCAAAAGGTTTTTTCGACTGCTGTATTCCCTTGGGCAGAAACCAACATAGTGACACATTTTCCCACAGCAAAAACAAGCTCCTACCCTTTTAGCTGAGGAAAAGCCTATCCTCACATGGGACATCCCCCTACGCTGCAAAGACGTAAGTGAGGCCTCCTAAGGTAAAGACGATACCGATACCCCCTGCCAGAGTTTCCTGGTATTATGAGATCTTTGCCTGAAATGGCAATCAATCCAGATTGCTAGAAACATGGCATACTCAAGGAACGGAGGAGTTTCATATATGACCAACACCTCTTTGATCCTCTTGGATACATTGTGAAAAAAAATGGCTTGTAAGCACAGTGTCGTTTCACGGAGTATCTACGGACCAGCGCCGGAATTCAGCGCATAAGCCCTCTACAGGCCAAATCCCCTGTTGCAGTGAATGGATCTTTGACTCGGCTAAAGATGTTTTATCTGGATCATCATAAATGAGACAACGTGCCGAGAAAAATCTATCCACCATAAGCAAATGAGGAGAGTCAGAGGGCAGGGAAAAGACCGACTCAAAAGTGAAACAGTAATACCCACTCGCCATTCCTCACCCCCAGAGGAGTGGGGACGTAAACAAAAATACCACTTACATGCCTCCCTGATTATATATAAGGCTTTGTTCACACAGGGCATCTTTTACTGCGTTTTTGGTGCGTTTTTCAGGTCACAAAGATGCACCAAAATGCTTGCATTTCCTTCTCCCATTCTATTTTGTTGTCCACACTGGGCATCTTTCTTTTTTGGCTGCATCTTGGCTGTGTTTTTGAAGATGCACCCAAGATGCAGAATGTCAATTCTTAATAGGTCTCCTGTAACATGTGATCTAAAAGGTAACCAGCAGGCTTAATAAGCTACTGGTATCCAACCATAGAGTGATTCAATCCAAAATAAGCAAAAATGGTTATGAAGCTCCACTGCTGCCAGCCGTTTTGGTTCTGTAACGGGGGCAGGGGGCGCCTCAGGGGGTGTAGTCGGGTCCCCTCGCCTTGTGGGCCGCAGGCTGAACCCCGGCCCGGCCGTCACTTGCAAAGCAGGTGTGTTGTTGGGGCAGAGTGTGGATGCATGGGGGCCATTCATGACAGCGTTCTTTCTGTGCTCTCCAGCTCCTTCTTCACTTTCAGGAAAGAGACAATTGCAGGCAGCGGGTAAACCAAACACCGTTTTATTAAACAAAGCTTCCATCTTTTTGTTTTCAGCACGCTTACTTTAGTACGTTACAAGTCCTTTTCTACAAAAACGGTTTCCTTTTTCTCTACGGGCACTTTCCTTTGCCTGCAGGGGCCAATTGTTATCCCCCTAGCAGTGGTACTCCTATCCCGATTTTAGTCCAGCCTTTTCCCAGGGATTTGTATTGAACTAGGGGACGGCTCCAGTACTCAATACCGGCTCCGGATTAGCTCCAACTTCTTCGCTCCACTGCCACAGCACCCACTCCTGCACTCTGCCCCGGCACTTCTCCTCAGCTCTCTCCCATGTTACATCTCACAGCACACTGCCCTGAATTCAGAGCCCAACCCCACTTCTCTTCCCTCCTAGGCTGCCCTGCCCCTTCCTTCCCTGTCACTGTTACCAGGGGAACCACTCACTACACTGGCACCTGGGGGGGGGAAGAACCGTACATAACACATAACATGGTACAATGTGCCACCATACTCCTGTGGCGTCTTTAGGGGGGATTCTCTTTCTCGGTTCGGGGGTCCGACTACCCCTTACATTCCTCCCCTCTTTAACCTCAGCCTCCTGGCGAGGTTCCGCACCTGCAAGACAACGCATATAGAAAACACACACACGTTTCTTCAGCAGTATTCTTTTTCTTTCTTATCAATAAAAAAACATTTTAAAACTAACATATCAAAGCACACCAGATTGGCACACAAGTCCGGTGCCCGGAGTCCCTCCAGGGGAGCTCCCGGTCTTGGCTGATCTTCTGCCCGGAGGCTCTCCTCAAGCGCTCCCGGTCTTAGATGAGCCGCGACCAACAGAAACAAAAGGGTTCTTTACTTAACAGTAGCGGGAGAAGTCCATGCATAGTCCCTGCATTCTTCTATTCCCGGGTTCAGTTCATTTAACGTAGCTTTAACCATAAACACTCACCGGCTTCCAACAGTACCGGCTTTCGACAACAGACAGATCTTTTTCTTCCGGATGATTAACCCTCACGCTGGGTGGTATGCACGCAGCCATTCAGCCCGCTGGGCCCTCACATGGTCGGAGAGGGACTGTCCAGGTAAGCGGGGTAGCCTACGAAACGGCTCATAACCCGGTGGCTCCGGTACTTCCTTCTCCGGTTCAGGCCCTTCAGCCTCCTGCGGGGGTGAGGGGGTAGCTGGACGGGACCGCAGTGGGCTGCCGACAACAACTACCGGGTGCGACACCATACTCTGATGTATCACCAGTAATGCCGATGCTTCTCTTGGCTTGTCTCCAGCCATAGGTTCGGCGGCCGCTTTTGGCGCTACCGTCGGGGTACTCTTCAGCCCACAGGCTTCAGCGAGCGCTTGCTTATGCTGAGCGCGCCACGCTCTGATCTCCATTCTGCTTGGTCCAGGTATTGGAGTTTGCTTCTTCTTCCACTGCCAGGGTTGCAATCGCGCCGGGGAAGGTGGAGGCGGTTCTACTTTTCCCGCTTCTGCCCATACTCTGCCCTCGGCCTCACCCACCAGGTCGGCACAGCGTTTGCGACGCCTCTTCTTTCTTGCGGCGCCGCCCACGTCTCTAGACCTCTGCAGTATCTCGGGGCAAGCACCTCCCCTCTTTGGGCGGTGCACTCCGGGCTTCTTCCTTACAGGCCAGCCCAGTGCTTTTCGTTTGGCGCCCACTTTTCGCGCCTTCACTAAATCCATGAGGACGGCCGCCATCTTGCCGCCATCTTGTGGCCTGTTCAGTACATCAGGCACCACTTGGTCTCTGCTCGGGGTTTCTCTTCTGCGGGCTTGATCCTGCCGACTACGCCAAAATGTAACGGGGCAGGGGGCGCCTCAGGGGGTGTAGTCGAGTCCCCTCGCCTTGTGGGCCGCAGGCTGAACCCCGGCCCGGCCGTCACTTGCAAAGCAGGTGTGTTGTTGGGGCAGAGTGTGGATGCATGGGGCCCATTCATGACAGTGTTCTTTCTGTGCTCTCCAGCTCCTTCTTCACTTTCAGGAAAGAGACAATTGCAGGCAGCGGGTAAACCAAACACCGTTTTATTAAACAAAGCTTCCATCTTTTTGTTTGCAGCAGGCTTACTTTAGTACGTTACAAGTTACAAGTCCTTTTCTACAAAAATGGTTTCCTTTTTCTCTATGGGCACTTTCCTTTGCCTGCAGGGGCCAATTGTTATCCCCCTAGCAGTGGTACTCCTATCCCGATTTTAGTCCAGCCCTTTCCCAGGGATTTGTATTGAACTAGGGGACGGCTCCAGTACTCACTACCGGCTCCGGATTAGCTCCAACTTCTTCGCTCCACTGCCACAGCACCCACTCCTGCACTCTGCCCCGGCACTTCTCCTCAGCTCTCTCCCATGTTACATCTCACAGCACACTGTCCTGCATTCAGAGCCCAACCCCCCTTCTCTTCCCTCCTAGGCTGCCCTGCCCCTTCCTTCCCTGTCACTGTTACCAGGGGAACCACTCACTACACTGGCACCTAGGGGGGGAAAAACCGTACATAACACATAACATGGTACAATGTGTCACCATACTCCTGTGGCGTCTTCAGGGGGGGATTCTCTTTCCCGGTTCGGGGGTCCGACTACCCCTTACAGTTCCACTAAGATAGGAACCATTACTTTGTCTACACTGCTCCCCTGAAGATTACCTGTCTATGAAACGCGTTGGAGAATGACATAGCGTGTAGTCCATTAATAGGGATCGTGAGCCCGGAACTTGAGGGACCACTGAGACGCCTTTTTGTTTGGATTAACATGCATAACACAGTGGATGGCACCAAGATGGGTGAGATTGTTCCACATCTATTGAGAGGACTGTTGAAGTGATTCTATGAGCAGCTTTTATAGCGGATCATGAATTAACAGTTCCCATGTTATGTTGACAAGTGAGTTCCACCAGTTAGTGTGAGAAATCTCAATTTACCTTTGATCCTTTGGATCTAGTTTATGTAAGATCCTGTGGATCCTCTCTGGTGGAATCCTGTTCATCTGATTTATGTGGTGATAGAAGGTGCTGTGGATCATTATATATGCAGCAAGGATTGTGTTTTTTCAAGCACCTTAGTGTTTTTTTGTTTTGATCAATTTTAATTAGAAGTGGAGAAACCCTACTTCATATTAAGGGAATTAATAAAAGTGAATTTTTAGAACCATTTTTGCTTATTTTGGTAGCCAGCAGGCGATGGAACTATACTATGGGATCAATATGCATTAACCTGTTTATTAAACGTTGGTGTAACGTAATATGATGGAATTATATCTCAGGATGTATGTATATTGTCATTTACACTAAATGTTTGAGCGTTGTAATGTAATCCTGTTTTTGTGTGGTCCGCATGACGAGTTGTTGGGTTGTGGACATGCATCGCATGAAATTACCATAAGGCAATGAATTATCACTGTTCTTGTTATAGGGCTGAATAATGTATTCTTGGTGTTTCTATGCGATGCATTTTCCACAAATCTCTGGATTATAATATTATGTTTGTATCTATACCCATAAAAGGGCTTTCTGCTCAACAAATAGGATTTAAGTAAAACATGTATAGGATTTCCATATTCACATTGTTTGCCAGCATTTCTGCCCTCATTTAAGATGGCGCTAGACTCACTGATACTTGTACGCGCCGTGTGTGTCGGTGTCTGTCCCTCCCCTTCAGCCAGCGCCCAATGAGTGAAGCGGTTAGCGCGCATGCGCAATGTAGCTTCCGGGACGCCGGCTGGAGTGGGCGGCATGGCCGTCGCCGCACGCTGTGCGTCACTGATGGGTCTCAGGTGAGTCTGGCACCATAAAGAGATGACCATCTCCCTGTCACAGCACCTCCTGACGAAGCGAGTGTGAAACGCGCGTAGAGGTGCTGGGCAGTGTGGTCCTACAGGTAGTGGTCTCAAATAGCCTTTATTTCCCTCCAGCAGTTATCTGACTCTGGTTTTTCTTTCCCCCCCCCTCTTTTTTCCTCCTCCCTTTACGGGTGGTATGAGGGCATGATATGTGTCTGGGGGTTATGCACTGATGTGAAAACTGGTAAACCACTATTTGGGAAAATGGCTCTAAATCCATTGCAGAGTTGTGTGCGTTGACTTATGTAACACAAAGGGGCTCTATAGTATTTGCATGGCGTGGTAATCTATATACCTTCTAATCACGCCTGTCGGAGTATTTGGGTTGTGACTTTTTTATGCACCCCTTTTGGGTTTGCCACAGTATATCATACTGTTGGCTTTATGAATTAACCCTTGATTTTGGGGTGCATATAAAGTACTGATATAATAATTTAAGTGTATAAATGTATGCTCTGACTTTTGTAAAACTGAGGTGGTTCCTTATGTGTACAACTTACACGCATCTGCATGGTGTGTTTAATTAATTATCAGCATTTTTTCAGGTCTGCTGGAGTGCCAAATTTGCATGATTATCTCTGACGTTCTTGGGAAAATATTCATACGTTCTTATTACTGCCACAGTATATTATACTGTTGGCTTTATGACGTCATCTCTGTTGCAAATTTTGGTGTATGCATATATTTAACTTTTCTGACCACTATAATATACCAACCTTAATACCACACTGTCCCAGAATTTTTTCTGTGTTTTTAAGGGGTAATGATTTTATACTGTGTTTTCTGATATCCGTCTCTAATCATGTGATATTTGTTGTTGATATCATGTTAATAAAATTTGTACACTTGCTTGAACTCTTGTGTAAGTGTTTCTCTGATGTACTACGTGATTATGCAGGTCTGATGTAGGTTTATATGCTTGGTTTGGTGGACATGCTCATATAATATATGTTATGGATTTCTATTTCCGCTTTTGGATTTATATGGCAGAAATTAACTCCTGCTACCCCAATCACTAATGAGCACACAGCTGGTCGATGCCCAAGCCTGTCTGTACAACTCAGAAGTACCATAGAAAGCATAGTGGGGAGTGTCAGGGTCTGTAGTCTGAACAGCATTACAAATATATATCCGGCACACCACAATGCAAGAGAGGAATCTTAGGTTTGGTTTGAAAAAAATGTTGATTTATTGTGTATATACAAAAAAGTCCGTCCAACGTTTCGATTCCAAAAGGATCTTTCACAGGGACAATGGGACTAGTGTGAAGAAAAGAAAAAACATACATAAAATTAAGAACAAAAACAGTAACAGTGATACACTGTTGTGATTACATGATCAGACAAATCATAAATACAAAGAAAATGGCAAAAAATTGCAGAGACAAAAGAAACAAAAAAACGCTTAAATCCATTAATTTCATAGGCACCAATGGATGAAACATGGAAATCTCCATTAAGATATAAGATAAATGACAATCTGTTGAGACATGAAAGAGAACATTAGAGGAGTGACCATACATGATAATAAGACACGTACCTAGATGTATAAAAGGATTGTCAAATCGTATCAGTACAAGTAATGATGGTCATCAAAGTATATCAGAAGAATGCGTAAGCGGTCTATGAAGGAGGTCAACAAGGAGATCGAGTTATAAATGTAATAAATTGAATCAAAAAAGTCTGATTACACAAGTCAGAAAGGAGAGGGGACATACCTCAGTAATTATACTTTGTGATATGGTCCTAAGGGAGTGTCCATCAAGGACGTGTTGTGATGTCGTGCACGACAGGCAGGTATCCTAAAAGGGATAAATCGAGGAGGAAAAGAGAGGTGAGGGGTTATGCTATGGTCCTCATTTGTAAAGGAGACGTAATGTCAATATTATAGAGTGCAACAGGAACCTGTATGTATCAACCTACCGGATCAGTGGTACTAATTAATGTTAGTAACACAATATCGGATGGGAGGTCCGATCATGTGATAGATGGATAACACCAAAGCAATTCTTTATGCAACGTTATCTGTATAAGTAATGAAATGTAGAATATAAGTAAGACAAGAGGACAAAGAGGAAAGAAGGGAAGGAAGACGAAATCCAGGTAAGAAGGTGAACATACCAGGGTGGGAGGAATCTCGCTAAACGATAGGGCATTAATGTTAGACACAGAGTAGGTCTCTGAGGGTCACTAAGAATGAAAAAAATTAGCAAGATATGAAACATGATCATGTACGTTAATGAAATTTACAGATAAGAACAATCAGGGGTAGGTTATTCCATATGTACCTGATTTGTACGTATCACTGAGTGTATGTCTGGTCTGTACATTAGGGTATAATAGAAAAACGCAACCCAACATATCCGAGACCGCATTAGTAAGCATAAGTCCACCATACGATGTAAGCAAATCTTATTACCCGTTCCATACCATTTTGTGACACACAACCATACAGTGGCCCAACTCAGATTCCAAGTCATTGAACATGTTCCACCAATACGCAGAGGAGGCGACAGAATCAAGAAACTCAAGGAAAGGGAGTCTTTTTGGATATACACTCTGGGCACATTAGAGCCAAAGGGCCTCAATCGGGAATACGAGGTACAGGCCTGATTCCTGTACTTTATTAGTGTATTTTACGTTTTTCCAAC
The DNA here is from genome assembly GCF_048569485.1 of Anomaloglossus baeobatrachus. Lineage (NCBI taxonomy): Eukaryota > Metazoa > Chordata > Amphibia > Anura > Aromobatidae > Anomaloglossus > Anomaloglossus baeobatrachus. The sequence continues at coordinate 423,840,522 of NC_134353.1, forward strand.
ATGCAAGGAGTCCCGTTGTTTTTCCTTTTATTCTGGTTTTACTTAATTTGATTTATTCTTTTTGACCCATTGCATACATAATGTCTGATTACCTTGTCTAATTGTGTTTTCATTTACTTTCTAGGTTCCCTTAGCCACGTGAAATTCCTTGCTGCACTCTATTACGACTCACTTCCCACCACAGTAGTCACGCACCTCACTTCCATCTGTCAGCACCATATAGGTTTGTATTAGGAATCCACTTGTTTCTTTTTCTTTTTATTTAATTTTCAATTTTTATCCATTTGATTTATTTTCTTTTTTATTATTTACTATTAATTATTATTCACATGTTTTTATTTATTTTATTCATTTTTTTATTTATATTTTTATATTTTTTTATATTTTATTGTTTTTTATTTTGTATTTTCTCTTTTTTTATTTTCTCTTTATATATGTCCCACTATAGTTACCCTCTCCCACGAATAGCCACTATATACCACCACTGCACAGCTAATAGCACATTAATCTACACGTGCCACACACTCACACATTTTTCCCTGGATATCTTTATGTAACTCACATTACCTTTTTCTTTTTCTTTTTCTTCATCTTTCTCGTTTTTTCCTCTCATTCTTTCTTACATTCACACTATCTTCACACTATAACCCCATGTGGCCTGCCACTTTATGTGTCCCTGCACAAATCTCACGTTTCACTCCTATTGCTCTTTTCATATTTATATGATCTATCTGATCATTACAATCTTTTGCTTCACACATACACATTATGATGTCTTAACAGCCCCTGACGCTATTCGCCTACATTATCCATTCACCCCTCCTGGCAACTGATAGCGAGCACCAATCACATCACTACAACGCTACACTTCCTTCATCCAGAAAACACAGCTCCACACTCGCTCTGCGCATGCGCGATGTATGAGACCAATGCGCATGCGCGGGCGTGCGTTCCACCTACCTCACTGCGTTCCACTCCGATACAGGAAGTGGACGCAGCTTTTATTGCAGACGCATATAAGAGCCCACAGCTATGCACACACTCTGCTGACGCCATCACAGGAGACCCATATCCCCATCTACACAGGTACTACATGAATGGCACCTCTATTGTCCATTCATACTTTTTCTTGATAATTCTTTACAATTTCTTTACCTCTAGTTGCAGGCTTCCTCTCACCTTACCTCAGCTGGCAGTACTGCCATTCCTCCTCCCTGGAAGGTACACCATTATATTATATATCTATTTCATATTTGACTGACCTATATGCACCATGTGGGACAAATGTATAGTTATTACAGGTCTTTTTTCTTTAATCTAGAAATCCTGCACTGTTTACTATAAGGGAATCTCTCTTAGACAAACTGGACCTCTCACCTGCAGGGAACTACTATACGTTTTTCTATTATACCCTAATGTACAGACCAGACATACACTCAGTGATACGTACAAATCAGGTACATATGGAATAACCTACCCCTGATTGTTCTTATCTGTAAATTTCATTAACGTACATGATCATGTTTCATATCTTGCTAATTTTTTTCATTCTTAGTGACCCTCAGAGACCTACTCTGTGTCTAACATTAATGCCCTATCGTTTAGCGAGATTCCTCCCACCCTGGTATGTTCATCTTCTTACCTGGATTTCGTCTTCCTTCCCTTCTTTCCTCTTTGTCCTCTTGTCTTACTTATATTCTACATTTCATTACTTATACAGATAACGTTGCATAAAGAATTGCTTTGGTGTTATCCATCTATCACATGATCGGACCTCCCATCCGATATTGTGCTACTAACATTAATTAGTACCACTGATCCGGTAGGTTGATACATACAGGTTCCTGTTGCACTCTATAATATTGACATTACGTCTCCTTTACAAATGAGGACCATAGCATTACCCCTCACCTCTCTTTTCCTCCTCGATTTATCCCTTTTAGGATACCTGCCTGTCGTGCACGACATCACAACACGTCCTTGATGGACACTCCCTTAGGACCATATCACAAAGTATAATTACTGAGGTATGTCCCCTCTCCTTTCTGACTTGTGTAATCAGACTTTTTTGATTCAATTTATTACATTTATAACTCGATCTCCTTGTTGACCTCCTTCATAGACCGCTTACGCATTCTTCTGATATACTTTGATGACCATCATTACTTGTACTGATACGATTTGACAATCCTTTTATACATCTAGGTACGTGTCTTATTATCATGTATGGTCACTCCTCTAATGTTCTCTTTCATGTCTCAACAGATTGTCATTTATCTTATATCTTAATGGAGATTTCCATGTTTCATCCATTGGTGCCTATGAAATTAATGGATTTAAGCGTTTTTTTGTTTCTTTTGTCTCTGCAATTTTTTGCCATTTTCTTTGTATTTATGATTTGTCTGATCATGTAATCACAACAGTGTATCACTGTTACTGTTTTTAATTTTATGTATGTTTTTTCTTTTCTTCACACTAGTCCCATTGTCCCTGTGAAAGATCCTTTTGGGATCGAAACGTTGGACGGACTTTTTTGTATATACACAATAAATCAACATTTTTTTCAAACCAAACCTAAGATTCCTCTCTTGCATTGTGGTGTGCCGGATATATATTTGTAATACTGGACTCATTATTCCAGAGCACCCCCACGTTGAGTGAGCCAGGTCTATCTCAACAATTGTAGTCTGAACAGCGTCTGAGGCCGCCATGACACTCTGTGAGTTTAGAACCAAATATCGTGTGACACTGGGTCCTCCACCAATCACCATGGGGGCTCCAGCAGCTGGGGTGTTCTGATAACAGCTGATTGTGGGGTGCTGGGTGTCAGACACCCCCACCTCATCTTTATAGGGTGCTTTGGGGATCTTATTACTGGGCTACAACAGTACAGGTCTGGGTCCTCCACCAATCACCATAGGGCTCCAGAAGTGCTCCTTGTGACAGAAGCCTTAGTGCGCATGTGTGATCAGTAACCGACGGCCTGAGGCAGCCATCTGCATGGACACTCCCATAGAGGTGACTGGAACAGCACCTCGGGCCCAGCTTATAGTACAGGGTGGGAAATGTGGTTTACTGACATTTGTAAAGTGTTAGCCTAGTCTGAATCAATCATTGTGTGTCAATTTTAGGAGACGTCTCCAAGAAATGTAAAGTTATGAACATTCAGGCTATTAGGGGTTCGCTGTTCTGAACTCTACCGAAGCGACACGTGTTATTGGAAAAAAAATGGCGGCATTAAGCATGTATGTACGTCACTAGCTTCCAGGCCTGAAGAAAGCCGCCTATCAGAGCCCGGCTCCGCCCGCCGACGTCCCGGGGTCACGTGAGCGGACCGGCTCTAGCACTATAAAAGGCGCGCTGTTGACGTCAGCGGCCTCTTCCGCCTGTGTGTCTGCTGTGAGGCAGGCAGTCCGCTCCGGCTTTTTTCTCCCGTGAAGCGAATCCACCGTCATCCGCCAAAATGGTAAGCAGTATTCCCCCGCCCTGTTGTTGTGGAGGCTGCTGGTCACAGAGGCCTGTGACTATTTTCCTTCTGACGCTCTGTTTAGGAAGTCCCGGCTTAACAATAGCAGCGGCCTATGGCGTCCTACTTTGTTGGCGCCTGGGCCGGGAGCCCTGCACCACTGGCACGGGGTCTCTACTGCTGTGCCCGTGGAGCCGTGTGTATTTCTCGCCCGCCCCTGTGCCCGTGGATTCGTGTGTATTTCTCGCCCGCCCCTGTGCCCGTGGATTCGTGTGTATTTCTCGCCCGCCCCTGTGCCCGTGGATTCGTGTGTATTTCTCGCCCGCCCCTGTGCCCGTGGATTCGTGTGTATTTCTCGCCCGCCCCTGTGCCCGTGGATTCGTGTGTATTTCTCGCCCGCCCCTGTGCCCGTGGATTCGTGTGTATTTCTCGCCCGCCCCTGTGCCCGTGGAGCCGTGTGTATTTCTCGCCCGCCCCTGTGCCCGTGGAGCCGTGTGTATTTCTCGCCCGCCCCTGTGCCCGTGGATTCGTGTGTATTTCTCGCCCGCCCCTGTGCCCGTGGATTCGTGTGTATTTCTCGCCCGCCCCTGTGCCCGTGGATTCGTGTGTATTTCTCGCCCGCCCCTGTGCCCGTGGAGCCGTGTGTATTTCTCGCCCGCCCCTGTGCCCGTGGAGCCGTGTGTATTTCTCGCCCGCCCCTGTGCCCGTGGATTCGTGTGTATTTCTCGCCCGCCCCTGTGCCCGTGGATTCGTGTGTATTTCTCGCCCGCCCGTGGGCCCGTGGAGCCGTGTGTATTTCTCGCCCGCCCCTGTGCCCGTGGATTCGTGTGTATTTCTCGCCCGCCCGTGGGCCCGTACATCGGCTCGCCTGTGCCCGTGGAGCCTCCTCCCCCACCCTTGAAGCCTGCTCGGTTACACCGCCCGCCTCTTGGTGACTGAGGCAGCCATGACGCTGCGGTTTCTGCTTCCTGGTGACGTTCCAGCTGTGGTGGTTGCGCACTGGGCTTGTCCCATGTACAGCCCAGCTCGAACTCCTAGGTAATCTATTAACCCGCAGTGCCTAACTGCAGCTCTCCCTACAGTGAGCGGAAGGGACTGCTGTACAGATGCTGGGGGGCATTGTTCTCATGTGCTTGTGAGGGCATACAGCTGGCTTACTGGCTGCTACTTGCAGTCTACATTTAAGTGTTGCCTATCTGATGTATTGAGGCATTATCCCTCAGATCCATTGCAGGCTGCTCCAGGAGTGATCAGTGTTTCCTGATAACCTCCTGTTTGGATGTGTAAAGCGGAGGTTTCTGAAGTGCTTTTCTGGCTGCTGGAGTCTTCAGCTGTCTGTGACATGGATGGTGCAGTTTACACTGCATCCATGGAGGTGACAAAGTAAACCATGATGATCAATGGGCAACCCTTTAAAAATTATAGCCTGAAGTGACCAGACTTTGCATTGTCACAATATATTGCAGAGTGAATTAAGTGGCACATGGTACACTCAAAGGCCCAACAGTTCAGCAGAAGACTATCCCGTATGTTCATGCTGAACCTATGGTTCTGCTTTCCATCTGGCCAAATAGTCTACTTTACAACCCTCATTACTAACATAGCTAACAATCCACAATGACTTCAAACCTTCCACACCCTCCTGAGTTCACAAGTACAAAACCTGGTCACCAACCTAATCTCTGATCTGGACACAGCCTTCAAAAAAATCAACCTCATCAGTCAGGACACTTTCATTCACTATTCCCTCAGAGCCTGGATCCCCTTTCATCCTGCCCATTAAGCTCACTTTCCATCCTTGAGCCAGAGGTGACCCGGCTTCTTGACCTACAACCTGCACCAGTTACCCTATTCCCTCACATCTCTTCCAGTCCCTATCCCCGTTGTCACTACTCAACTGAAATATTTAACCTTTCATCGATATCTTTCCCTCTTCAAACATGCTTTCATAACCCCTTAACTTAAATCATTCTTCAACCAGAACTGCACACTAAACTGCTCTCATCCTCCCTTTATCTCCACTCCTGGAATGCTTGGTCCACTCTTTAATCTGTGGTCTCTGATATAATTCTTGACTTTATAATCTGGTTTCTGCTCTTTCCACTCTACTGAAGCTGCCCCAAGTATCTAATGACCTATTAACAGAAAAGTCCAATGGAAACTACTCTGCTGATTCTCCTGCATCTTTCTGCTGCCTTTGACCCTGGATCAGCAGCTCCTCACTGATCCACTCTCAGCCTCAAGGAAATCATTCTCTTCCGGTTCTCCCTACGGGGCAGCTTTAACTATCTTTTGCCTGCTCCTATTCCTCGCCTCTGCCATTGACTCGAGGTTCCTCAAGGCTCAGTCCTAGGTCCCTTTTCTCTATGCTCTGCCCCTGACAATCAGTAGATTTGGCTTTTGGTATATGCTCTTTACTGATGGGTCTCCCTCTAACCAAACTTTCACTGCTGGAGTGGTACCTTAAATCTAAGTCCCCTGCCTCTGTTATACTCACCCTTAGACATGTTCACCTTTTCGACACTGCTCATGTCCTGTGATGCGATCTTGTGACAGCCATTACAGTCACATAACTTGTAAGCATGTGATAACCAGTTTAACAATGTACTTTATTCAGGTGAACTTCACGGTTGACCAGATTCGTACCATCATGGACAAAAAGGCAAATATCCGAAACATGTCTGTCATAGCCCATGTGGATCATGGAAAGTCCACTCTGACAGACTCACTGGTGTGTAAGGCTGGCATTATTGCCTCTGCTCGTGCTGGTGAGACTCGTTTTACTGACACTCGTAAGGATGAGCAGGAGCGGTGCATCACCATCAAATCTACGTAAGTGAATCTTATTATTCCGGATTTGACACCACTTTATCCTGTTTAATTCTGAAATTTTAATAATCATAGTTGTGCATCTTATAACTGTTTAAGTGGATTTATAATACTTTTTAATTTCCTGTAGTGCCATCTCGCTGTTCTATGAGCTTTCTGAAAATGACTTGGCCTTCATCAAGCAAAGCAAAGATGGCTCTGGCTTTCTAATTAACCTGATTGACTCTCCTGGCCACGTTGACTTTTCCTCTGAAGTCACAGCTGCTCTCCGTGTCACTGATGGGGCATTGGTTGTTGTAGATTGTGTTTCTGGTGAGTGTTTACTTTGGCTTTAATAAACTGACTCCTTGCAGACAAATTGTCTAAATCCTGATTTTTTTTTTTTTTCTGCCACATCAGGAGTGTGTGTGCAAACAGAGACTGTGCTTCGTCAGGCTATTGCTGAACGTATCCGCCCTGTATTGATGATGAACAAGATGGACCGTGCGCTTTTGGAACTCCAATTAGAACCAGAGGCACTGTTCCAGACTTTCCAACGCATTGTTGAAAATGTGAACGTAATCATTTCTACATATGGTGAAGGAGAGACGGGTCCAATGGGAAACATAATGGTAACTAAAACATTGACTGTTGAATTGCCTTTTTTAGTCAGTTATATATGGGCAATCCAGTTTCTCATGATCATGTTTAATTTTAGATTGACCCAGTTCTTGGTACTGTTGGCTTTGGCTCTGGGTTGCATGGCTGGGCGTTTACCCTGAAACAGTTTGCTGAGATGTATGTAGCAAAGTTTGCCTCAAAAGGAGAAAGTCAGTTATCACCAGCAGATCGGGCAAAGAAAGTTGAAGACATGATGAAAAAGTTATGGGGTGACAGGTAAGGTTCTCTGAATAGTTTTTAATATTTTAAACAGGGCTGTGGAGTCGGTAAGCCAAACCTTCGACTCCGACTCCTCAAATTCTCTTGCACCGACTCCGGCTCCGACTCCTACATATATTGCTTATAGTTAGGTGAAAAATTTATTGTAGTACATGAATATGTGTATGTGAACATCAGACATTTAATAATTTTTATGATACAATAATCAAGATATTTGGATAGAACATAAAATATATTTATTGGAATACAACTTTAGAACACAAAAAACTGTAATAAATTGTAAATATGTAATACACTATGTAATATACAGTAGATTACATATATATCTTGTGTGTGTATATACACTGTATATATATATTATATATATATTACATATTTACAATTTATTAGTTTTTTTGTGTTCTAAAGTTGTATTCCAATAAATATTTTATGTTCTATCCAAATATCTTGATTATTGTATCATAAAAACAATTAAATGTCTGATGTTCACATTGTACTACAATAAATTTTTCACTTAAATATAAGCATTATACTAAATGTTGTTATTTAGTAAAATATTCAGCACATTCTGCATTGCACTCCTGTCCCCAATTTATTATATATTGTCGGAGTCGGTGCATTTTATACCGACTCCGACTCCACCAAAATGAGCTCCGACTCCACGACTCCGACTCCACAGCCCTGATTTTAAAGCTTCACTTCAGCTTTTTTTCTTAATAAAAATAAAATTCAGCACTGGCGTGGTATCTTTAATCAAAGTCCCTTGCTCCTGATCTACTTGCTCTCCAGCATTTTCATCTTTTTGGTGCAGCACCATCTTGTGCTTGTAACTTCTGACTGCATTAGTCGGAAGCATTCAATGCCACTGAAAGGCAGAATGAGGCTGAGATGCATGAAGTTGTGACCTCTGGCACGCTAATACTAGAGCTGCCGGAAGGCCAAAAACTACCCAAAAGATGGGGTCATTGGTAAGACACCAGAAGGTGACTGATGCAAAGAACAGGGGACTTAATTTCTCCACTGGAATGGTGCACTTAAGAGACAATGGCGTGGTGCTTTAAATACTGCGCTTTTTTGATTACTTTGTCTTTTTGTACTTAGATACTTTGAGCCATCTACTGGCAAGTTTGCAAAGTCTGCTATCAATGCTGATGGCAAAAAACTACCAAGGACATTCAGTCAACTGATCCTGGACCCAATTTTCAAAGTAAGTTTTAATTTTTTATAAAGCTTATGCTAGCTGTCAGTATGTCTAGGACTCTTGAGTCCCCAAAATGTTTCCTCCCAAGTTTATGGTGAATGGCACTAATCACTTGGATTCTGTTGTAAATGATGACTAATAATTTCTTCACTTTGACCTGAGAATTTCTGAAGAAATATCAAAGTCTGACAACTTAGTATGGTTTTTGTTTTTGTGTTTTGTTTTAAAAATCTACAAATCTTAATTATGATGCTGGGTTTTAGGTTTTTGATGCAATCATGAACTTCAAGAAAGAAGAGACTGCAAAGCTGGTTGAGAAATTGGACATTAAGCTAGACAGTGAAGACAAAGATAAGGAGGGCAAGCCTTTGCTTAAGGTAAGATTTGTAATGTCTAAATTGCAGTATTTTACACTAAAGTGAGAGCTTTAATACATATTTTGTAAACCTAGGCTGTTATGAGACGCTGGCTCCCAGCTGGTGATGCTCTTCTTCAGATGATCACCATCCATCTGCCATCACCTGTGACTGCTCAGAAGTACCGTTGTGAACTTTTGTATGAGGGACCTCCTGATGATGAAGCTGCTATGGGTATGTTATGGCAGTAAATTTGTTAAGTTTACAAAACATGTTTGTAAAGGGCTTTTGGCATAGTTGTTAAATGTAGCTGGCCAACCCCCTAAATAAATGCTCGGTATTATGATCGCTAGAAAATTAAATCACAATGGAGCCCCACTAAAAAACTGAGGATTATACCATAGTCTGTGGGCATAAACGTGATCATGGAGTGGGATATCAAACTCCCAGTGTAACCCTCAACTGGAGAGGTGGGATTTTTGTCACACAACTGGTGATGTGGGGCTTCGTATACCCCAGTGTCTAGAAATCTTTTTACAGAAAATGCAAAGGTCACGTTTTGTTTCTAATTGTTTTCTTATTGGCGATTGATTACACATGAGTAACTTTTTTTTTTTTCTACAGGCATTAAGAACTGTGACCCTAAAGGACCACTTATGATGTACATATCTAAGATGGTTCCCACAACTGATAAAGGTAGATTTTATGCCTTTGGACGAGTGTTCTCAGGTGTTGTTTCTACTGGACTCAAAGTTAGAATTATGGGACCAAACTTTACCCCTGGTAAGAAAGAGGATCTCTATCTGAAGCCCATTCAGAGGTTAGTGTAATACTACAAGCTTCTAAATGTATCAACAGTTGTCTGGATCATATACATGTATATTAAATTTGTATTTCTTTCTAGAACTATTCTGATGATGGGACGTTATGTAGAGCCCATTGAAGATGTGCCATGTGGCAACATTGTTGGTCTGGTTGGAGTGGACCAGTATTTGGTGAAGACTGGAACAATCACCACTTTTGAACATGCACACAACATGCGTGTTATGAAGTTCAGTGTGAGCCCTGTTGTCCGTGTTGCTGTGGAAGCTAAAAACCCTGCTGACCTTCCAAAACTTGTAGAAGGCTTAAAACGTTTGGCAAAATCTGACCCTATGGTGCAGGTAAGCATTAAATGGGTTGTCCCCACTACTAGGTGGACCTTAACCTGGACTGCCCAGTGCTCACGTGCGGGTGCTGGCAATCTGCATTGGCTTTTCACCTTTTGGACCAGAGTAATCAACAGGAAGTAAATGGTCAGCTGCAGCTCTCAATCAGTTTTGAGGTCTATAAGCTGGGAGAGAAGCCAGTGTTTAAATGTTAACACCCTCATGAACTTAGGGGGAAAAAATGCTGACACCAGAGGAGAGAACTTTTTTTTTTTTTTTATATGGGTGACTTTCCTATAGAGCATGGTAGAGGTGCTTATTGGACTGCCGTGAGGAATTTCTATTGGTAACACTACTCTTGCATGCAGACATAATCTTATTTGTTGCTTTTTAAGTGCATCATTGAGGAGTCTGGAGAGCACATCATTGCTGGCGCAGGAGAGCTTCACTTGGAAATCTGTCTGAAAGATCTGGAAGAAGACCATGCTTGCATTCCAATCAAGGTAACAGACAGTAATACACAAGGGCCTACATTAAGTGGGGGAAATGCCATGTTCATGTAGTTAACCTACTTGTTTAAATTTCCTCTAGAAATCTGATCCAGTTGTGTCATATCGTGAGACAGTCAGTGAGGAATCCAACCAGCTATGCTTGTCAAAGTCTCCAAACAAGCACAACCGTCTGTACATGAAGGCTCGGCCATTCCCTGATGGCTTGGCTGAGGATATTGATAAGGGAGATGTGTCCTCTCGTCAAGAGCTTAAAACAAGGGCTCGTTATCTGGCTGAAAAATATGAATGGGATGTCACTGAAGCAAGAAAGATCTGGTGCTTTGGGCCTGATGGAACTGGGCCAAATATACTCAGTGATGTCACAAAAGGAGTCCAGTACTTAAATGAAATTAAGGACAGTGTAGTGGCTGGCTTTCAGTGGGCTACAAAGGAGGTATGTTTTTAAAGTGGACGCAGTTGGCTTAATTACCGTTGCAAAAACTTAATGATGAATTACTGTAATGCATATGACATTATATTAAAATGTAGAAACAATAATTTTGTTATATACATATTGTAGCACTAACGTTCTGTTTACTACAATGTAAATGCATTCATATTCCCAGGGTGTTCTTTGTGAAGAGAACATGAGAGCTGTACGTTTTGATGTGCATGATGTGACCCTTCATGCTGATGCCATTCACAGAGGAGGTGGACAGATCATCCCCACAGCCCGTCGCTGTCTCTATGCTTGTGCACTAACTGCACAGCCCCGGTTAATGGAACCAATTTACCTTGTAGAGATCCAGGTCAGTAAAAGTTAAATACTGGTTTTTTGTTTTTTTTTTCTCTCCCTTCCCCCCCACCCACCCTCTTAACCTGCTGGCTCAGTAGCCTCCCAAGCAGCAGATGGGATATAACAAAGGTTTTTCTTCAGTATGTCACAGTAAAATTCACTGGCAGTACTGAGGGACTCTGTTGTGATTTCATGCTGTCTGACTTGAAGCATGAAATTGGTTGTAGAAATAAGCAAAAGCTTTAACTTTTATTTTAACAGTGCCCAGAACAAGTTGTTGGTGGAATCTATGGTGTGCTGAACAGGAAGAGAGGACACGTGTTTGAAGAATCACAAGTTGCTGGCACACCTATGTTTGTTGTTAAAGCTTATTTGCCTGTCAATGAATCATTTGGTGAGTTCCCCTCCCCATTAGTCTTGAAAGCTAATGTAAGTCTTCACAGCAAGTTCATACTTGTATATTTCCCAGTTGACTGCTGCATAATGCCCACAACCTCCCCAAATGCTCTGCAAGTTTAAAGGGAACCTGTCAGCAGAAATTTCCCATAAAACCTAAAAGATTCCCCCTCTGCAGCTCCTGGGCTGCATTCTAGAAAGGTCCCTCTTATTATTGTGCCCCCTTTCTGACCAAAATACAGAGTTTATAAAGTGGTACCTTTTTGGATTTGGATTCTGTAAATGTGACACGGGGGCGGGCTGTCTGGCGTCCGTTATTCTGCCTCCTGCCGCTTTAGGCCGTTCCCCCATCACTCCTTTCCATAGCTGTGGACGCCGCCCAGTGCTCCACAGGTCCCCGCACATGCCCAGTGCTCATCTCTCGTGGATGAGCACTATGCCCAGTGTCACCGCTGGTGACGTGCGCGCAGGCTTTAGATTATGGGCGGTGCTGTGATGTTTATTACCAAGCAACCGCCCATAATCGCGGGACTGCGCTTTACCCCTCGGCGTCCTTCGTTCTGCGCAAGCGCGGTGCTGCTGACCCCACGTCACCTCCTTCTATTTCCTGCCTCAGGGCAAGATGGGAAGGAGGTGACGTGGGGTCAGCAGCACCGCGCTTGCGCAGAACGAAGGACTCCGTGGGGGGAAAGCGCGGTCCTGCGATTATGGGCGGTTGCTTGGTAATCATCACAGCACCGCCCATAATCTAAAGCCTGCGCGCACGTCACCAGCGGTGACACTGGGCACAGTGCTCATCCACGAGAGATGAGCACTGGGCATGTGCGGGGACCTGTGGAGCACTGGGCGGCGTCCACAGCTATGGAAAGGAGTGATGGGGGACGGCCTAAAGTGGCAGGAGGCAGAATAACTGACGCCAGACAGCCCGCCCCCGTGTCACATTTATAGAATCCAAATCCAAAAAGGTACCACTTTATAAACTCTATTTTGGTCAGAAAGGGGGCACAATAATAACAGGGACCTTTCTAGAATGCAGCCCAGGAGCTGCAGAGGGGGAATCTTAGGTTTTATGGGAAATTTCTGCTGACAGGTTCCCTTTAACTTATACAAGTGAAGTTCACTATGAAGGACCATTTGGTGGCAGTAATCCTGATTCTGTTAATGTATCACTTGTCCGCTTTCAGTTCTGATAAAATCTGTTTTGGTGCAGTACTCGGAATGCTGAGCTCTATAGAACACTGCCCATTACCACTGACAGCTTTGTGTAAGCTGTACATAAGCTGAAAACTGCCTTTTAGGGGTGTGGTTATACAGAGGTCAATTTGGAGGACTGATGCATGAGTTTTATTAGTCTTCAAGTGGTCTTCTGCTGCGAAGTAAATTAAATCAAACTTGCAGCCATCACTAGAATAAATACTACAGCATGCTGCTGTAATATCACATGGTTATAAACCTTGTGACAGTCAACTTTTTTTTTTCTAGTCAAATATCTTCTGAATTGGTTTCAGCCACTATTGCACATGATACTGTGACATGTTAAATGTTCAAATTAGTTTAAATACTGGTCCAGCTAGAGTTCTTCACTTGGTACTGAACAATATGTTTCTAATAGTGGCTAAGTTTTTCAAAGTTTGACTTTTTTTTTTTTTTTTTTTAAATCCACTTTTATAGGCTTCACTGCTGATCTACGATCAAATACTGGTGGCCAAGCCTTCCCCCAGTGTGTGTTTGACCACTGGCAAATTCTTCCTGGTGATCCATTTGATACCACCACAAGACCAAGCCAGGTTGTTGCAGAGACCCGTAAACGAAAGGGTCTTAAAGAGGGTGTTTCAGCCTTGGACAACTTCCTGGACAAGCTGTGAGTTCTGTACACTTTCTGGATCATCTGATGGACTCAACAACCGTTTTGACACCTTAATTTTGCGACACAATACTTGCTCCTCCCACTTATTCCAGGATTTTTCTCTGGCCCATCTTGGTGCTGTAACATTTAAAACTTAGCCTAACTATCCAGTGGGATTTATAGGGACTGCTTGAGCATCATTGCGAAACCTGTACTTTCACAGCATGAATATCAGCATTGTATTGGTGCCATTAATAAAACTTGTATTTGAGCAGGTGTCTGTCATAATGCATGTGTATATAACTTCCATAAACTAGATGGAGTTTAAAGATTGGCATTTTAGTTTACTGTAATCTTGGATGTCATGCAGAAAACTAACTAAAATGTAAACTTATCAAGATATAGTTCAAATCTGCTGACCACCTCCCCGTTGGGTCCTTACAACGCCTACTAAAACTACATTGTCATTTTATTTTATAAAAGACCAATTATCTCAAACCATTGATCAATGCCTAAACTATACTAGCTGCCATTTTGCCAAGTCTTGATTGCTGTAAACATGTAACAAATGTGTCCTTGCAAACTTTACTGATGCATTCTGAAATCTGTCTCCACCAAATTTGATGCATTAGGCTATTTACTTTTTTTTTATGGTATAACAAAATCCTTAAATTTTTTAATTTGCATGCGTTTAGCAATTGCAGTCTCAGAACAATGTCAACAGCATAGCATGTAACTAAATCTTTGTAGACAAAACTAGACCATTCTGATGAGTTTACTTAAAGGGTAACTAAATGCTGCTTTCATCTCCACCTGACCAGCACTTTTTGCCATATAATAACGATTGGTGGATCATGTGACCAGATCTGGTCACGATCTGCCTCCTCCTCCAATTGTAAAGCTTTACATAGGAAAGCTGCTTCTCCATTGCAGGAGGCTGCTGCTGAACTATAAAATCCAGGCTAGAGTTTTTATGGATTGAAGTGCAGGTTAGTTTGTGGAAAGCAACACTAAGGCTACTTTCACACATCAGTTTTTTCCAATCAGGTACAATCCGGAAAAAAACGGGTAAACCGGATCCGGTATCGCATCCGGTTTATCCCCATAGACTTGCATTGTAACCGGATTGTACCTGATGGCTTTGCGGTGCATCCGTTTTTTTCCGGATGCGGCAAAATAAATAAATGCGGCGGCCGGATAGAACGTTCGCTGCAACGTTTTTTGCTCTGGCAAAAAAACCGCATCGCGCAGCATCCGGCCGCTGCGGCACATTTTCAATGCATGCCTATGGATGCCGGATGCAGCGCGATGCGGAAAACCGCATCTGGCCGCTGCATGCAGTTTTTTTCACTGCGCATGCTCAGTAGCGTGCCGCAACCGGAAAAAACCGGACCGGCCGCATGTAAAAACGTATGCAAAGGATGCGGTGTTTTCACCGCATCCGTTGCATAGGTTTCACAGCCGGATTGAGCCGCACGGCTCAAACCGGATGTGTGAAAGTAGCCTAACAGTAGCTATCTTTCATATTTGAGGCATTTCAGATCCAGGGGAGTTCTGAATCCTGAGTTGATTATGGTTTTAGTAGAAAGCATTGATTTCAAAACTTGTGCTTTCTATCAGCTCTCTGCACACCACTTTTGGGGGACATACACCCAGAACTGTGGAGTTGGTTAGGCAACCCTTTTGACACCCCAATTTCCATGACTCCCTCAAACATAGCTCATGTTTAATTGACTTACTGTAGTAAAATGGTAACACCAGGCTTCTCATAATCCATCTTTTTGGCTTGAACAAAATATTTATTGGGATACTTTAGAACACAAACTTTAATAAATTCTAAATATGCAGGAAGGTGGGGGAGGGGGACTTTTTCATCTAAAATATACTGAATAACATTTGTGCAGCCTGAATACTTTTCAAAATGAAACTCATCTGAGGCTGAAGAAATGGCAGTAGCTCTGCCAGGACCCAACTCCTCTTGGTCTTGGCAGTCCTGAAGCCCACTCATTCTAACTGATAATTCATTTGGCTTCTTTTCCTTTTAGTAAGCTGTTGCTAATCAAGCCATATAACTTGGGTCGACAAACAGCTTCCATAATTTTACTTTTTTCAATAGCGGTATCTGTTTCATTGATGTAGCAATACAATCTGACAATCTTAGTGAGACAGGCAAAACAGCAAGTTCTTAACTTCTGCCATATTCATGGTCACTGTAAATAAGTGAAGCAATTCCTTCAATTCAGCCACCTGTGTATTGACCTTCATTTAGTGTTCCTGAGGGTTGGCCATGTCAACAGAAGTGTTCCTGCTCAACAAATTGCTCAATCAAGAGTGTCCCCACAGACTGGCTTGATAAACAATTGCCCCCTTTCCAGCATGTATCCAAGATGGAATCAATTTTATGGGTTCTGGCAGAAATAACCAGTTTACTCACTTGGCCAATCAGAATTCCAGCATATTCCTCTTGCAGACTAAGGGGTGCTTCACACACAGCGAGCTCACTGCCGAGATCGCTGCTGAGTCACGCTTTTTGTGACGCAGCAGTGACCTCATTAGCGATCTTGCTGTGTGTGACACTGAGCAGCGATCTGGCCCCTGCTGCGAGATCGCTGCTCGTTACACACAGCCCTGGTTCGTTTTCTTCAAAGCCGCTCTCCCGCTGTGACACACAGATCGCTGTGTGTGACAGCGAGAGAGCGACAAATGAAGCGAGCAGGGAGCAGGAGCCGGCGTCTGACAGCTGAGGTAAGCTGTATCCAAGATAAACATCGGGTAACCAAGGTGGTTACCCGATATTTACCTTAGTTACCAGCCTCTGCAGCTCTCACGCTGCCGGCTCCCTGCTCTCTGCACATGTAGCTGCATTACACATCGGGTTAATTAACCCGATGTGTACTGTAGCTAGGAGAGCAAGGAGCCAGCGCTCAGGGTGCGCGGCTCCCTGCTCCCTGCACACACAGCTGTGCGCTGGTAACTAATGTAAACATCGGGTAACCATACCCGATGTTTACCTTAGTTACCAGTCTCCGCAGCTTCCAGACGGCGGCTCCGTGCAAGCGCAGCGTCGCTTGCACGTCGCTGCTGGCTGGAGGCTGTTCACTGGTCGCTGGTGAGATCTGCCTGTTTGACAGCTCACCAGCGACCATGTAGCGATGCAGCAGCGATCCTGACCAGGTCAGATCGCTGGTCGGATCGCTGCTGCATCGCTAAGTGTGAAGGTACCCTTATAGCCAGCTAAAGTGTGTGCACAATACAGCACATGTGGTGACTAGGAGAGATGTGAAACAGCTTTAACAAGATTCCCCTAATTCTCAAGTACTTTAGAGCCTCTAGCAGTTCTGAGATTATTGCAGGCATTCATTGTCTTTGTTTTTACCCTTATCTGTAGAGGATGAGCTTCACTACTTGAATCTGCTGCACTTCATCTACATGATATATCTCAAGTATAAGTAGAGTAGAACAGATCTCCATAGTACCCTTTTGCCAAATTTTCTAAAATTGTTTTATGTCAAGATTCCTTAGAAGCCAGCATAAATGCCATATAGAACATTGAAACACAGGAGGAGAAGGGAGTATTTGAATGCGAAAATTTGTTTATTTTAAACAAGGAGGGGTTTTGGCAAAAGACATTTAAAAACAGGTATAGAGGGCAAGAGAGGCAGCAAATATAGATATCAGTCTATTGCTAAGATGTATACGTGATGGCATAAAACATGGTGTTAAAATGCAGAGAACCTGCTGGAGGTGCAGTGATCCTTCATAACATTTATGTAGGATGAACGGTCAAAATATAAAGTGCTAAAATGCAAATAGACCAAATCAGTGCAAATTCATTAGGTTACATGCAAGAACAGTTCTCTGTATAGACTCTCATATACAGGAGGCGAGGCATAAGAGCCTATCTTTAAGAGTCGGAGCCATCATAGGTTGATAAATGCCTTTTAAGAGGAAGTACTGATGCTGCGTTCGTGCCTGAAGTACAGAGATTACCCACCAACACGTGTTTTGCTTTGAGGGGGCTAGTGCACTCCAACTCACAGCTTCATCAGGGAGGGAAGGATCTGATGAATTTGCACTAATGATTTGGTCTCTATTTGCACTTTAGCACTTTAGATTTCGACCGTTCATACTATATATGTTCTGAAGGATCACTGCACCGCCAGAGCCTAGGCTTTGATCAGGAAAAGAACAGATTTATAGGACATTTCATAACGTTCCCAAATTCTTATGAAAAAATATTCAGCACATTCTGCATTGATCCGCTGTACCCAATTATATAGTTTAGGAGTCAATCCATTTTATACAGACTCCACAATTCCATAGCCCTGCCCACACCTCTATCTGAATTAAAGTGCCTGCTAAATACAGGGGGGAAAAACATGCAGAAAGTATAGTTAAAGCTACATTCACATGACTGTTCCGTTTTTGCGGTCTGCAAAAAACGTTTCACAGATGCAGCAGTGTGCCTTCTGTTTTTTCTTTTTTTTTTTTTTTTTTTGCGGACTGCAGAAAACAGCAGCTAGAAAGATAAATAGATGGGTAGACAGCGAGATGAATTGATGGATGAAGGGATCGATGGATAATGAGACATAATGTGTCCCGTCACCCCCCTCCCCCCTGCATATTCTAAGCTGGCACCCTTTAGTGACTTTCATGTGGCACTAAAGGGTGCTTAGCCTTGTATTTTGCCAAAAAATAAATACATATAATAAAACGTGGGGTCCCCCCTATCTTTTGTAGCCAGCTTAGGGTAAAGCAGATGGCTGCAGCCTGCAAACCACAACTGGCAGCTTCACCTTGGCTGGTAATCCAAAAGAGAGGGTACCCCACACTGTTATTTTAAAATAATTTAAAACAAAAAATGTGCAGTGCCCCCAAATTGGATCACCAGTCAAGGTAAAGCAGACAGCTGTGGTCTGGTATTCTCAGACTAGAGAGGTCCACAGTTATTGGACACTCCCCAGCCTAAAAATAGCAGGCCACAGCCGCCCCAGAAGTGGCGCATCTATTAATGTGCCAATCCTGGTGCTTCGCCCCAACTCTTCCCATTGCCCTGGTGTGGTGGCAAACGGGGTAATATATGGGGTTGATACCAGATGTTTAATGTCACCTGGCATCAAGCCCTGGGGTTAGTGATGTCACGCGTGTATCAGATACCTGACATCACCAACACAGTCAGTAATTAAAAAGTTTTATTTGAAAAAACACTCTCCAAATATTCCCTCTTTCACCAATTTATTGAAAAGAACAATCAAATCCAGGTCTGGCATAATCCAAGAAGGGGGTCCCACGACTATCCATACCATAGTCACTGTCCCAGTCAATGAACAGAATGTTCCCCATTGGCTGGGAGAGCAGTGCAATGGCCTAAGCTAACATGAGGTCAGCCCAGGTCACTGCAGGGGATGATGAGCGCTGTTGTCAGTAGGTTAGATGAGAGCATTACCTGCTGTGACGATCTCCTGCACTCCTGACGTCAGCACTGTCACTGACTCCTATGCCCGCTGCGTTCTCAGCAGTATCGCGGGAGCCCGTGACGTCACCGCTAGTGACAGTCTCGGGCCGCCCGCAAGACATGATGTGAGAATGCAGCAGGCATAGAAGGCAGTGACATCAGGAGAGCAGGAGTTTGTCACAGCAGGTAATGATCTCGTGTAACCACCTGACAGCAGCGTTCTTCATCCCCGTGGCTGCCTGCACTGCAGTGTGAGAAGCTGCTGACACTGCGGGCAGACACTGACATACTGCAGTGTGGGCAGCCGCCGGGCTGGCAGGGAGCGGGACACAGACTGCACGGGCACCCGGCGGAGGTCACCTGGAAGTGCTTCCATGCGGCTTCCGGGGATTTTGCGGGCCCATTGACTTACATTGAGTCATGGTCCGTTATTACGGAACAGAATAGGACATGTTCCATAATAACGGAGCGGACATATGGCATCTGATGTTTTTGTAGGATCGGATGCATACGGAAGTTCTTCCGTGTGCCATCCGATCCTACACAAAAGACATTGAAAAGATGGTCCTGTCAGTGGGTCCGCAAAAAAACAGGAACTGACCAGGACAGACGGAACGGTCATGTGAATGAGCCCTAAGTCATATTGCTGCCTGAATGAAGGCTTGTATATGTAGTGCTACAAAAATGATTACGTGATGCTGTATAAAGCTTGGTTGGGTTATTTTTGGAGAAAGCACTAGCTGTACAAGCATATATACAGTAATCTTATGTGCACATTTCCAGGGTGCACTACTCAAATATGAGTTTACAACCCTTGAAGAATTAATATGCTTTACAGAATATAAAACCTAAAACAGTCAACACTGAACATGTGTACTTCCACGTTTAGCGTGCTGAGAGGAATAAGAAGATAATGAGTTGTGTAAGTGCCTGGAAAATGGTGGACTGACTAAAATGCATGTTTTCTGCAGTAGAAAGCTAATGATTAGCATTTATCTAAATATATAATTGCCTTATTCTGTCTGTCTTGCTCCAAAATGGTGTCCTTACGGTGACACAAAGCTGATTGGCCGCTGGGCTCGCCATGGCCCCGCCCCCCGCACGGATTGGCCGCTCGCCCAGGCTCCGCCCGCACACGGATTGGCCGGCCGCTCGCCCAGGCTCCGCCCCCCACGGATTGGCCTCTCGCCGCGGCACCCTGCACGCATTGGCAACTCTGCCACGCCCCGCCTCCCTCATGCAATGCACGCTTGCTCTGGCCCCGCCCCCCGCACGCATTTCCCGAACCGACACGGAGCCACGACTCCCAGGTGAGTACTGTACCCCCGGGAGCCCACATCAGCGTACGCCGCCAACCCAGCCGACACATACCCTCGCATTACTGGGGTTGCCGCCGTATGCTGGTGTGGGCTCCTGTGCGAGCGGGGGACGGGATATGCTGGTAACCATGGTAGCATAGTTACCAGCGCATCAAGGTCCTGCAGCAGCGGAACACACACACACACACACACACACACATATCAGATCACACACACATCACATCGCATCCACACACTCACAACATCCTGGGATATCGCTTGCTTCTCGGCGGTGATACTGTGGAGTGACCTTCCAGGACCTGCCGGAGGATCACATGGCCAGAAGCATGTGGTATCTCCGGATGTTTTGTGTGTGAGCCCGTATGTGCGATATCGTCATTGTGTGTGTGAGTATATGCGATCGGATGTGTGAGTGTGTTCTGATGTGTGAGTGTGTGTGAGTGTATGCGATCGGATCTGTGAGTGTCGGCAGAGGAGCACGGCATGCTGGGGGAGGCTGGGAGGAGAGAGGCTGATCCTGGGGAAGGCTGGGAGGGGGAGGCTGATGCTGGGGGAGGCTGGGAGGAGAGAGGCTGATGCTGGGGGAGGCTGGGAGGGTGTAGGCTGATGCTGGGGGAGGCTGAGAGGAGAGAGGCTGATGCTGGGGGAGGCTGGGAGGGGGAGGCTGATGCTGGGGGAGGCTGGGAGGAGGGAGGCTGATCCTGGGGAAGGCTGGGAGGGGGAGGCTGATGCTGGGGGAGAGAGGCTGATGCTGGGGGAGGCTGGGAGGAGATAGGCTGATGCTGGAGGAGGCTGGGAGGAGAGAGGCTGATGCTGGGGGAGGCTGGGAGGAGAGAGGCTGATGCTGGGGGAGGCTGGGAGGAGAGAAGCTGATGCTGGGGGAGGCTGAGAGGAGAGAGGCTGATGCTGGGGGAGGCTGGGAGGGAGAGGCTGGGAGGGGGAGGCTGATGCTGGGGGAGGCTGGGAGGAGGGAGGCTGATCCTGGGGAAGGCTGGGAGGGGGAGGCTGATGCTGGGGGAGAGAGGCTGATGCTGGGGGAGGCTGGGAGGAGAGAGGCTGATGCTGGAGGAGGCTGGGAGGAGAGAGGCTGATGCTGGGGGAGGCTGGGAGGAGAGAGGCTGATGCTGGGGGAGGCTGGGAGGAGAGAAGCTGATGCTGGGGGAGGCTGGGAGGCGAGAGGCTGATGCTGGGGGAGGCTGGGAGGGGGAGGCTGATGCTGGGGAGGCTGATGATGGGGGAGGCTGTGAAGAGGGAGGCTGGGAGGGGGGAGGCTGAGAGAAGAGAGGCTGATGCTGGGGGAGGCTGAGGCTGGGAGGAGAGAGGCTGATGCAGGGGACAGAGGCTGATGCTGGGGACAGAGAGGCTGATGCTGGGAGGAGAGAGGCTAATGCTGGGAGGAGGGAGGCTAATTCTGGGAGGAGAGAGGCTGATGCTGGGAGGAGAGAGGCTGATGCTGGGGGCAGAGAGGCTGATGCTGGTGCAGCATGGGGGATGGAGCACGATGGGGAGTGCGCAGCATGGGGGATGGAGCACGTTTGGGAGTGCGCAGCATGGCGGATGGAGCACGTTTGGGAGTGCGCAGCATGGCGGATGGAGCACGTTTGGGAGTGCGCAGCATGGCGGATGGAGCACGTTTGGGAGTGCGCAGCATGGCGGATGGAGCACGTTTGGGAGTGCGCAGCATGGCGGATGGAGCACGTTTGGGAGTGCGCAGCATGGCGGATGGAGCACGATGGGGGGTGCACACCTCCCCCCAACACACACACACAACACACCACACACACACTGGGAACCACAAACACCGCCCTACACAGACACCCACACACACACAGACAACGCTGCACACACACAACACGCAACACACAAACACCGTGGCATACATAAATATACGCACATACCACGCAACACACACACATTGCACAAAACATACCTCCCCCAAAACACACCACACCCACACAAACCGCGCAACACACACAACGCTACAGACACACAGCGCTCCACAAACAACGCAACACACGCAACACATATACAACACCGCTCTCACCCCCCGCCACACCCAGACAACACCCAGAACATGTACAGCGCCCTACACAAACACTTGGTAACTACAGACAACAACATCTATATCTATATCATATATATATATATATCTATCCTAAACTCTGCAGCCCGCTTAATCCACCTCTCCCCTCGCTACTCCCCAGCCTCGCCACTCTGCCAATCCCTTCACTGGCTTCCCATCGCCCAACGACTCCAGTTCAAAACATTAACCATGACATACAAAGCCATGCACAACCTGTCTCCTCCCTACATCTGTGACCTAGTCTCCCAGTACCTACCTGCACGCAACCTTAGATCCTCACAAGATCTCCTTCTCTGCTCCTCTCTTATCTCCTCTTCCCACAATCGTGTACAAGATTTCTCCCGTGCATCCCCCATACTCTGGAACGCTCTACCTCAGCACATCAGACTCTCCCCTACCGTGGAAAGCTTCAAGAGGAACCTCAAGACCCACCTCTTCCAACTAGCCTACAACCTACAATAGCCCTCAGCCCAGTAGACCACTGCGCAACCAGCTCTGTCCTCACCTATTGTACCATCACCCATTCCCTGTAGACTGAGCCCTCGCGGGCAGGGTCCTCTCTCCTCCTATACCAGTCTGTCTTGTACTGTTAATGATTGTTGTACATATACCCTCTTTCACTTGTAAAGCGCCATGGAATAAATGGCGCTATAATAATAAATAATAATAATATTATTAATAATATATATATATATAAACAAAAATCATGCATTAACTAAACAATACGTAAATTCTAGAGTACCCGATGCGTAGAATCGGGCCACCTTCTATTGGATATATAAGATTCTTGGGTCTTTCCTGAACGGTCAGACCTACATCAGAGCCAAATTTTTAACATATGTGAAAAATAATCAATTTGTCGGCCATACATGCCCAATAGTGTAACACTGGTCTGAGGGATATCTGATAAAACATCAAATAGCTCTGGTCTGTTATACACTTGTGTAGCTTTATGCTAAAGGCCCCTTTACACACTGAGACTTTCAGCGATCCCACCAGCGATCCCAACCTGATAGGGATCGCTGGTAAGTTGCTAGGAGGTTGCTGGTGAGAGGTCACAGAGTCAGACGCTCCAGCGATCCCACCAGCAACCTGACCTGGCAGGGATCGCTGGAGCATCGCTACACGGGTTGCTGGTGAGCTGTCACCAGCAACCAGTGACCAGCCCCCAGCGACGCACTGAAGCGATGCTGCGCTTGGTAACTAAGGTAAATATCGGGTAACCAACCCGATATTTACCTTGGTTACCAGCACACACAGCTACAGTGCAGAGAGCAGGGAGCAGCGCACACCGCTTAGCGCTGGCTACCTGCTCTCCTAGTTACAGCACACATCAAGTTAATTAACCGATGTGTACTCTGCTACTCGTGCAAGGATCAGGAGCCGGCACTGACAGTGAGAGCGGCGGAGGCTGGTAACGAAGGTAAATATCGGGTAACCAAGGACAGGGCTTCTTGGTTACCCGATGTTTACCGTGGTTACCAGTGTCCGCAGAAGCCGGCTCCTGCTGCCTGCACATTTAAGTCCCCTTTACACACTGAGACTTTCTAGCGATCATGCTTCACAGCGGGAAACAAAGGACCAAAGAATGGTCCTGAACGATTTGTAGCGATCAGCAACTTCACAGCAGGGGCCAGGTCGCTGATGTGTTTCACACACTGCAATGTCGCTGGGGAGGTCGCTATTACGTCACAAAACCGGTGACGTTACCGCGATGTCGTTTGCGATGTTGCAGTGTGTAAAGCCACCTTATCACTTATGTCTGCCAACATGATTTGGTGGTGGATAATCTGTTCATTGATTTTTTATTTTTTTTTTATTATGTTTAAGGTCTTCCAGATAAGTCATTAGGGTGGGACTAAACTCCGGTACTGTTCTGATGCTATCATGGTTGGAAGCCCTGTAATTGCATTTACTGATAATTGTTACTGCAAAACCATGACACCTCCATTTCTGCTTCAATAAACTTGGTGTTAAAGGGAATCTGTCACCAGATTTGGTGACTATAAGCTGCAGCCACCTCCTGTGGGCTCTTATATACAGGATTCTAACATGCTGTATATAAGAGCCCATATAGAAAAGATAACCCCGGCACACTATAACTCCCAGAAAAAGGCAAGATGCGGTAATTAAGTATGCAAATTTCTTTATTTATATATCAGGTTCTTAAATGTCTTTCAGAATAAGTGTATTTGGTCCAAACAAACTGGACGTTTCGGCCTCCGGCCTTCGTCACAATGGACTATTATCATGCAATATCAAATGTGCGTAGACACTCGGCTAAGAGGCTGATAATTACAAAAATGCATGGAGTCTCGTATATACTTCACTGTGTTAGCTTGCATATCATAAGGCAATACGGTATAATGCGTCAGGGGCACTTAGTGCCAGCGCAAGGGCTCTATGCTGGATATTATAGTCGATGGTGTTATGGTATCAGACCTATGTATATGGTACCAGATAGGGCCAGCGCGTACTTTGGTCACAATAGCATAAAGGGCTAACCATAAATGGCGCTTGTTGTTGGGTCCTGCTGGAAGGCGATGGGATAAGTAAGCTGAAACAGCTGGTGAGCAGACCAGCATATGCTGAGGCAGTAAGGCTATTCTATGATGTCAGGCATATAAGGAGGGAAGCAGCCGGTAGAACCGGAGGGGAAAGCTGCCAGGACCAAACCGCCGCTGGACGAGTGTTCTGTGTAAAGATTCCTGCACAGTCTGCTGCTTCCCTCCTTATATGCCTGACATCATAGAATAGCCTTACTGCCTCAGCATATGCTGGTCTGCTCACCAGCTGTTTCAGCTTACTTATCCCATCGCCTTCCAGCAGGACCCAACAACAAGCGCCATTTATGGTTAGCCCTTTATGCTATTGTGACCAAAGTGCACGCTGGCCCTCTCTGGTACCATATACATAGGTCTGATACCATAACACCATCGACTATAATATCCAGCATAGAGCCCTTGCGCTGGCACTAAGTGCCCCTGACGCATTATACCGTATTGCCTTATGATATGCAAGCTAACACAGTGAAGTATATACGAGACTCCATGCATTTTTGTAATTATCAGCCTCTTAGCCGAGTGTCTACGCACATTTGATATTCCATGATAATAGTCCATTGTGACGAAGGCCGGAGGCCGAAACGTCCAGTTTGTTTGGACCAAATACATTTATTCTGAAAGACATTTAAGAACCTGATATATAAATAAAGAAATGTGCATACTTAATTACCGCATCTTGCCTTTTTCTGGGAGTTGTAGTGTGCCGGGGTTATCTTTTCTATATGTATATTTTTTTCCCCCAGAGCACCTACTCATCAGTGACGCGGAGCTTCTCCCCTACTATGTATATAAGAGCCCAGGCTGCTGTGTACAACATAAAAATGACTTTATAATACTCACCTAAACGGTTGGTTCGGTGCAGAGTGGACAGATGGGTGTCTCCGTTCTCTGGGTGCGGCACCTCATATTTTGGCCTTCTTGGTCCTCCTTCTGAAGCCTGGGTGCATGACGCGTCCTACGTCATGCACATGCGCTGGTGTTGAGGTCCTGCACATGCGCACTACAATACTTTGATCTGCCTCAATGCCAGCCTGTGTGAATGACGTAGTACGTGTGTAATCAGTTGTCTTCTTGTCCCTCTGGGGATCTAAAGGATTCAGAGGATTAAATCTATTCACTTGCTGATTTTCTTTCATGGAAGAGGGCTATCTCCAGCATCCTCCATAAACCGCAGATCATACTTGAGGTCTTGGAATTGGAAATCAGGAAATCTGGAAGATTCTCTTTTCTCTTCCCCATGACAACACCATGTAGTGAGAATTCAACCTCAAGGAGAGAAAACACAGATTTTAAAAAGTCAGGCCTCTCCACATGCTTAGTGGTTTTCGGTACATTCAGAGAGGCCTACAGTTAACGCTTTCTTCCTTCCCCCGGAAGACAGACACCAGGTAACTGGACAGATGACTGTTGTGCCATCTCCGGGTGGGAGAGAACAGCCTGGTACGGGGCAGTGTTGCATTGGTAGAAAGCACTGGTGACTATCCAGAAGGGCATGCATTGTCTGGAATGGCACACTCTCTGCTGGGAGAAATACTCTGGTGATTTTGCACGAGGAAGCACAGCCTGGCATGGTGTATTGCTCTCCCAACAGCCACCTTTGAAAGGGGAGAAGAGCTGAGACAGGAGGTGGAGGCATCACTTATGAGTCTGTGTGGTCAATCAGGTTGGAGTGGCATACATCCAGAAGCCAGGAGAGTATATGGAGGTGGAAGCACTGCCGGCATTGGTAGTTTCCATATCAGGTAGGGTGAGTCCAGTGATTTCCCTACACATAACATTTTAAAGTTTGTTTTTGTTTTTTTTATCATAGATCAAACCAAGGAAGCCACAGGCAAACCTGAAACAAAATGTCTGCTGCACACAGTAAAGGGTTATACCAGGCTTGCATTGAAAGGACTTCCTAAAGAATCCCCATCCCTTATGGAAAATATCAGAAAGCAATAGAGAAGGGTGTTCAATTGCCGCGCCAACAGATCACTCATTCAGATGATGAAGACCAATGTCACTTTATTTGTATACAGGTCTACGCGTTTCAGGAGCATCTGCTCCCTTCCTCAGGACCGTCAAGTTAAAAATAACATCAAATCTGTCCCACAGGGATCAGACACATCATAAGTAGTGAAAGTGACGTCATGGGAACATCCCTCTTCAGAAAAAAACCGGCGGGAAAAGGGTGCCACGTTGTCAGCTATGACGTTTACATAGAAACAATAGAAAAAACATCAAGCATATAATGTCAAAAAGCACCTCTCTAAATTGTGAATCACTCAATTTACATATTGCATAAAAAACGGGATGTGTGTAAAAAATGAAATACATAACGATAATAAGTAAACCGTGTATATGCATGACATGTCCATATAATATGAAAAAATGAACATGAGGTAAAACAGTGTAGAACCCGGAGGAGTACGGGTGCATAGAAACATCAAG
Organism: Anomaloglossus baeobatrachus; assembly: GCF_048569485.1. Lineage (NCBI taxonomy): Eukaryota > Metazoa > Chordata > Amphibia > Anura > Aromobatidae > Anomaloglossus > Anomaloglossus baeobatrachus. The sequence goes on from NC_134353.1 coordinate 423,867,784, forward strand.
TGTATGTTGTGCTTAAACAGAGATGGAAGATCGTCAGCATAAGTCTCTGTCACCACCAAAGGGGAATGAAACTCAGGTAAGTTTCATTCCTCTTTGGTGGTGGCAGAGACTTATGCTGACGATCTTCCATCTCTGTTTAAGCACAACATACACTTGATGTTTCTATGCACCCGTACTTCTCCGGGTTCTACACTTTTTTACCTTATGTTCATCAATTTTTCCCACGCTCCTGCCCTATAGTACACTGCTGTTATGGGTCTTTGCCCGTGAGTTATTAGTGTCGGGGTTTCTATGTTCCCATGTTTTACACACTCAACTACATTTGCTCCTACCGGAGTCTCAATCCACGTCGGTTTTCACCTGAGTTTCATTCCTCTTTGGTGGCGGCAGAGACTTATGCTAACGATCTTCCATCTCTGTTTAAGCACAATATGCACTTGATGTTTCTATGCACCCGTACTCCTCCGGGTTCTACACTGTTTTACCTCATGTTCATTTTTTCATATTATATGGACATGTCATGCATATACACGGTTTACTTATTATCGTTATGTATTTCATTTTTTACACACATCCCGTTTTTTATGCAATATGTAAATTGAGTGATTCACAATTTAGAGAGGTGCTTTTTGACATTATATGCTTGATGTTTTTTCTATTGTTTCTATGTAAACGTCATAGCTGACAACGTGGCACCCTTTTCCCGCCGGTTTTTTTCTGAAGAGGGATGTTCCCATGACGTCACTTTCACTACTTATGATGTGTCTGATCCCTGTGGGACAGATTTGATGTTATTTTTAACTTGGTCCTGAGGAAGGGAGCAGATGCTCCTGAAACGCGTAGACCTGTATACAAATAAAGTGACATTGGTCTTCATCATCTGAATGAGTGATCTGTTGGCGCGGCAATTGAACACCCTTCTCTATTGCTTTCTGATGTCTGCCACTGGGTGGCTGGAGCCGTGGATCTTATTTTACATGCACATATAGTAGTTGTGACTGTCACAACTAAATCAGGTGAGTGAGTTTACTCCCCCTTCCCCACCCCACATATATCGGGGTAAGACCCTATTTTGCGCTTTTCTGTCCACAGCCTCCTTCTATACCTGCTTATGGAAAATATGAAATTGCTGAAGTGTGTGCCTTTAACTAGTTTTTTTAATTTCAGTCCTGATCGGGCATTTCATACTTTCCATAAGGTCCCTGTCCCTTATGGAAAGTATGAAATCTCTGATCATCGTTAAAGGCACACACGTCATAGTGTTAGGGTGAACACTCTAGAACAGAGGTCTCAAACATGCGGCCCCTGAGGCTGCTTGTTGCGGCCCGCAGACCCCGTGACAATTGCGGCTCTATGCTTAGGGTCGGCGCCAGCAGGACTTTACTGCATTTGAATCCATTCGTGGTGCCGCGCAGAGGAGCTGTCAGCTCTATTCCAGTTACTGCTGCTGTCTGCCAATCAGATGCAAGGAGGCGACGTCACTTCCTTGCATCTGATTGGCAGGCAGCAGCCATTGGTCCAGACACAGCTCCTCTGCGCAGCACTGCAAATGGATTCAAATATAGTAAAGTTCCTGCCGGCGCCGACACTCAGCATAGAGCCGCGATCGTCACGGGCCGCAACAAGCAGGTAAGGTACGTGCTCAAGATCAGGACCTGCTGAGTCCTGGATGCAGCAGGTCCTGATCAGCGGGGCCGCAAGTCTCCTCCTTAGGAGAACGCAGCTGCCCATGCCCGCGATCAGGGTTTGGGCCGCTGCGGTCTCCTCGCTGTGTTCTGCCTAGGGAGGACGCTTACGACTCCGCAGCATAAATTCACATTCTGCGGCCTCTGCAAGCTGCACCGCAAGGTCCATTTTCACTGCTGGCCGCACATGCACAGTGGGCATGGTCTTGTTAGAAATCCCATCCACTCTCCTTGTACTGTACATAGCAGGGTTTTGGATGCAGCTGAAGCATTCTGCATCCAAAACTCTGCAAATACTGATCGTGGGCACACAGGGAATGGAGGAAAGGGGAGAATTTTTTTTGCGGATTACTAAAGGATGGGCAGAATACTACAAGGGTGGGCAGAATATTACTGGGCACAATACTACTGGGCACATACTACAAGGATGGGCAGAATACTACTGGGCACAATACCACAAGGATGAGCACCTTATTACAGGGCATACCGATGGAAATTACTGCAGCATGGGCACATTAGTACAAGATGTTGGCTAAGATTACTATATATGATGCTGCTAATTGTAAAACAATATTACAAGAAGGTGATAAAATGTAAAAAAAAATAAAAACATAATAAAAAGGATGACATTTTTTTTCCCTTTAAAAATGATTATATATAAACTTAACAAAAACGTGCATGTTTGTTATAATATACAAGCAAAAAATATTTAAAAAAGTGATCCAAAGATGTATAGAAAAAAAAAAAAAAAAGAAGAATGGATTCATTAAAAATGTTCACTTTGTCCTGCAAATAATGCGGCCCCTCTCAATTTTTTTTTCTATATGCGGCCCATGCACCCAGCTGAGTTTGAGACCCCTGCTCTAGAATGTTCAGAAGTTGCCTGCTCCTGACCTTATTAGTGTGGATCAAGTGCATGCATGAAAGAATTACACCAAAGTGTCAGATGTGAATGTCACCTTGATCAGAGCTTGGTCCAAGAGATCTGTATTTCGTCACAGCTACAACTTATATAAACTAGGGTATGGGACATGGTTAGCTCTGTAGTAGGCAGGTTCGGATATGTCCATTGGTCGGTGGGTTGAACAATGGGTTGTTCCCAGAAGATGACGGCACTCACAGTGGGAATCTGCGGCTTTCTTGTCTGTAAAAGTACAGATTACAGCATGTGGGGAGAGGTGGGTGTGCGGACACGCCGGGCGTTGGCCGTTTCGCGTTTCAGCAGAGCGTTTCTACGGGTCATGACATGTGACGTCAGCTCACTTCCTTTTACGGAGCACAGGAGCTGATGTAGTGAGTGAAAAAACAAACATTGTGACTTACAATAACAAGCTGCAGTAGTGCACAAAAGACAAATTTTCCAAGTTCTTTTAACATCAAAAAGCAAACAATTTTTACACCAGATAGGACTACTTAAGGCAGAACATGAAGAGCTATTTTAACCCCATAGGCCCGCAGTGTTTCTCAACTCCAGTCCTCAAGACCCACCAACAGATCATGTTTTCAGGTTTTCCTCAATATTAGGCCCGTTTCACACGTCAGTGAAAAACACAGGCGTTTTTCACTGGCGTGTAAAACACGCACATGTCCCTGCGTGTGCCGAAAATCACGGCACACGTGGGTTGTCTAAGTGCAATCCGGGCTCCGTTCTCCGTGGCCCGTGATTGCACTTAGAGATTCACTCACCTGCGCCCGCTCCCGCCCTCCATGGTGCTGAATCCTCCCGCGACGCAGCATCCGGCCGGCAGTGACCCCTGCAGGAGCTGCTTCCGGGTCGGCTGTGTCGCGCATAATGAATATGCGCGACAGTAATCAGCCGGCACAGAAGAGCAGGGAGAACGGGCTGCAGAGGACATCGCTGGACGCCGGGTGAGTTAAAATGTTTATTATTTTAAAAGCACGTTTTTTTCTGGCACGTGTTTCACGGACCACACCACTGCGTGGTCCGTGGAACATCAGTGATGCCAGAAAAAAATGGACATGTCTCCGTGCAGCAATCACGCACACGCGGGTACGCTGCACGGAGACACGTGCAGTGAAAAATCACTGACGTGTGAGCAGACCCATTCATTATAATGGGTCTGCGTATGTCAGTGATTCTGGTACGTTTAAAAAAAAGCACAAAAGTACCAGAATCACTGACGTGTGAAAGGGGCCTTAGACAGGGAATAATTCCATCACCTGTGCAACATTAAGGAAATCCTGAAAACCTGATTGAGGAAAACCTGAAAACATGATCTGTTGGTAGGTCTTGAGGACTGGAGTTGAGAAACACTGCCATAGGGGCTCGATACTATTTTCCTGCAAGAAAAATATTTACATGCTATTTTGACTCAAAATACCTGAATAGCTTTCACATTTAAAGGAAACGAAGGAAAGAGACACAAAATACCTACTATTAACCTCTTAGAGGGATAAAAATGAACCTAAAGAAACACAGACATGTCAGTATGATCAGTTAACCCCAGGGGGCCCAGTGCTCTTACATCCATAATCAAACGGAACTCTTTCTGAAGGAGCAGCTTATGAGTATCCACACCCATGGTTTTATGGATTAACCCTGATAATACCAGCAAAGGACAACACATCAGAATTCCCAGCATGGCACTCTAATTTATTTAATCAATCTCAGTGACCCGTTACCTGTAGAAATTGATTTATAGTGCTCGTGAAATCGAACATATAGGCATCGAATAGTTTTGCCTATATAATAGAATGAGCAAAGGACAAAATATCACATATACTACATTTTGTGTTTTACATGAGATAAATTGCCTTACCGGAATTGTGGTGTCTCCAATCTAAGGCGGGCTTTGCACGCAAGCCGATGCTGCGATGTCGCACGCGATAGTCCCCGCCCCCGTCGCAGGTACGATATCGTGTGATAGCTGGCGTAGCGAAAATTATTGCTACGCCAGCTTCACATGCACTTACCTGCCCTGCGACCGTCGCTCTGGCCGGCGACCCGCCTCCTTCCTACGGGGGCGAGTCGTGCGGCGTCATAGCGACGTCACACGGCAGGCGGCCAATAGCGGCGGAGGGGCGGAGATGAGCAGGATGTAAACATCCCGCCCACCTCCTTCCTTCCGCATATCCTACGGAAGCCGCGGTGACGCCGGTAGGAGATGTTCATCGCTCCTGCGACTTCACACACAGCGATGTGTGCTGCCGCAGGAGCGAGGGACAACATCGTACCGTCGCGTCAGTGTAATTATGGATTACGCCGACGCTGCACCGATGATACGATTACGACGATTTTGCGCTCGTTAATCGTATCATCTAGGCTTTACACACTACGATGTCGCATGCGATGCCGGATGTGCGTCACTTTCAATTTGACCCCACCGATATCGCACCTGCAATGTCGTAGTGTGCAAAGCCCGCCTAATACTTTTGTTACCAAATGAAAAGAGCAATATTGGCAATCGCCACATCTATAGTTACCTAAGTTGAGCCCGGTTTAACCAGGTTTTTTTGTTTTCTTGCAACCTGTTATGAACGAGCAGATCACCCAAGTTCCTACGTCTCCTATACGGTATTAGTGGCCCACTGCTAGCTATTTTAGCCAAATCACCATCGGCTTCCACCACATGCCAATGTCTCCTGATACTTGAGCGGATAAAGCTATCCATTGGACCAAACTTAAAACTGAACAAGAATCTTTTTTCTTATCTTGTTTCTTCTCATTTTGCTTTTTATCATGATGTCTGGGACCGGAACAGGAACGGAGTCGTGCAGAATCGATTACAGGACGAGGATGACCTCTGTCCAAAAGTCTAGCCTCTAGGTCTTGGAAATGCCATTCCGGAATTCTCTCATTGTTGTTAACCCTTTTTATACAAAGAAACTGACTATATAGCAAAGATCTCCTGGTATGGAACGGGTGGTAACATTCAAAAGGTAGACTTTTACAAAAACCTCACGTGTCAAGATCCCCTTTTCTAGGGTTAACTTGACATCAAGAAACTCTAATGTTGAGCCACCAAAAACACTGGTAACTTTCATATAGTTGTTAGTAATATTCAAGAATTTCACAAAACCCTGAAAATCGGTTTCCAACCCATCCCACACCAAGAAGATCAATAGGGAAGAGGAAAGACTACACAAAGTAGAGGCACACATCCAATTTAGATGAAAATATTAGAATTTTATTAAATCCATGAAAAACCACACAATTAAAAAAAAACATTAAAAACACAGACAGATTACAAAAACAACCTCTATGTAATTTAGCCATGGCTACCAAATAGAGAACAATATATGGAAGTCAATACAATTTGGAGAAGGTAGATGATACAATTCAATTGCACAGGTAATCAATAATGACCTAATTCATAGTAGTTAGTAGGATATAGCCTAAATTCAACAATAGGTAACACCACAAACACCATTTTGATGTGTTTCAAAAAAGGATTGACAGTATATAGATTAGGGTATCCTCCATTGGGGGCAAAAATAAATTAGCAAATTAACACGCTACGGGGGTACCCATAGCGGTACCCTCGCATTGCTGGAACCACTGTTCACCAAACCTAAAAGGCATTACGTTTTAAGATGAGGTCCAACGGCTCTTCTACAAATTCTGCAAAACCTCGGTCCATGCCCAGACCCAGAATAAGCTCTTTCACTACCTGAACCCCCAAATCCTGGGGAATTCTGGTATAGAGACTTTGTATATCAAAGGATGCCGAATGGAAATGCTCTTACCACTCAAATGCATCTAGTGGAGAGACAAACATATTAGTATCATCTACATGTGATGGAATTTTATCCAGCAGATGGTGGAGAAGCCAATCAACATATTGGGACAATAGCCCATAACGGAGCCTATGCCTGACACAATAGGGCAACTGGGGGTCTGGCACTGTCTTTATGGAACTTCAGCAAACAATACCAATAAGGATTTGTCGGGTGTAAAAGGGAGTTATTTTTCCGCTCTCTTTTGGGTTAAAACACCATCAGAGACCTTTCTATTTAAGAAGCTGCAAAGCTTTTCCTTCTACCTCCCTGTAGGATCGAACATCAATTTTTTTTATATGTTGAAGAATCACTTAATTGTCTGGTGGCCTCATCTACGTATATAGAGGTTTTTTGGCCATAAGACAGTACAGCCCCCTTTGTCAGACCTACGGATGACAATGTCGTCCCAAGAACATATAGTTTTCAAAGCTTCTTCCTCAAGAAGAGAAAGGTTACTAGGTGCTATGGGATACCTCAAGGCTTCAATATCTTTTTTGACAAAATTTTGAAAAAGGTCTGTGGCATTACTGGGTACTGTAAAAATAAGAGGGATTATTTGCAGTAATACATTCAATATTATTGACACTTTGATCTGTAAGCTCTAGCAGCATGAAGACATCATCCTTTACATCTCCTAAGGAGCTATGTGCCCCGAAAAATCCCAGAGGACCAATGACCGCAGGATTTTTACCCACACCTTTTGAAGGTTGGAATTCGCCTTTAATGCTGTAGTGCTTTGCCAGGTGCATTTTTTGGCATCCTTTAAATCGATCAATCTGAAAATCAGAGAAATTAAACTCTTCCGGCACCCAAAAATTCATCCCCCTATTCAGCAGGGCAGTCATATTGGAATCTAATCAATCAAGAAATAACGTCTGGAACTCCATTCTGAGTCTGAACTGGGTGCAAAAACCAAAAAAATTCTACACTATATGGAGAGAAGGTACGCACACCAGTGACTATGTAAGGGGAATATATGAAAAGCAGAAACTGCTGTGTGAATACTGACATGAAAAATCCAATAGCTATATGTAAGAATGAAAGTATGAAAAATGGAATCTGCATTACTGCCATGAACATATGAATAAAGAAAAATTTAGCTATTGAATTGATCAATGCAACAGAGCCCCAACACTACGCCAAAGTATTTCTCTACGTTGGGGTCCCTAGCTTGTGTGTATCCTCTCATGCAGTTAAAAAACTTACTGTGTATGGGAAGCTGAGACCCAGGCTATATATGCGTATAATGTGGACTGGCAATAGGTGTGGGTGGGGCCGGGTTCACAAACGAAAAACTACCTGGGTCTCAGCTTCCCATACATCTTTATTCATATGTTCATGGCAGTAATGCAGATTCCATTTTTAATACTTTCATTCTTACACATAGCTATTGGATTTTTCATGTCAGTATTCACACAGCAGTTTCTGCTTTTCATATATTCCCCTTACATAGTCACTGGTGTGCATACCTTCTCTCCATATAATATTGGCATCTAAGACATGGGACGATAAATTCCAAATAGTATCATTTTTAGTGTAAGTCAACAATGGGTTAGTCCATGTGTTGATTGGTGGGCGGATCCGTGATGTCATTGTGGGCAGATCCAGGGTGTCAACGGTGAGTGGGTCTATGATGTCATCAGTAGCCATCTTGGATGTTGATATATCTGAACTATGTAAGGTGAAATAATACGTTTCATCTTTGATTTCCCACAGCCCCCTATGTCTCGAGGTTACTTCGGTATTTGATCAAATGGCCCTCTTCAACAGTCCCCTCTAAATGTGTCACACATGGTGATATATCTAAAAACAGGCTTATGTATAGAGAATCGACTTCATTGAGCACACTTTCCACAATCCCCTATATCCTGAGGTTAATTAAATATTTGATCCAATGGCCCTCATCAACAAGAGAATCAAGAAGATTCTAGCCTGGAAGATCAGGTTAAACACTGGGAGCTAGGGTGATACTGTTATTATCTTCATCCTTCTCGGATGATGGCGAGGGCCAGACTTATTTCCCCATGAAGATATGGGCAAACTGGTGAAAGATGTTAGACCAACGATGAGGGTAGAAAAGATTAAAGAGCAAAAGTCCATGCTAGAGATTTGCAAGCATACATGTTTTACTCTGCATAAAAGCCTCTGATTAAAAAAGAATAGGAAAAAAAAACCAGATGACTAGGCCTTTATCCAAAGAAAGATTAAAAGTAAATATCCCTCTAACCCGGCGACTTAAGAGTTCTGCAATAAGGTATCCAAGATAGATGTTGCAGTCTCCAAGGTATCCCGTAATACTACACTACCCTTTGATGTTGAAGGTCTGTTGAAGGATTCATTAGATAGAAAAGATGAAAGGTTCCTAAAGAGGGCCTGGTATTCGGGGTGGCTTCATTCATGGCCAACATAGCAATTTCATAGCAAGGTCTTAGTGTGTGGCTTACTCAGTTAAAATTCCAGATCAGGAACAAGTGTCCAAGGGACCAATTGGTGGGAAATCTTCCGACTATCTTGATGGTAGCAGATTTCCTAGCAGACGCAGTTAAGGCTACAGCCCCCACATGTCCATTTTCAAATTGGGCCAGAAAAGCTCATTTGGCTTGAAGTCTGGACAGGAGATTTTCTTTGCAAATCCAGGCTCTGCGGTATCCTACATGAGGGCGAGTTCTTCTTCTGTTCCTCCCTAGACAAAATCTTGGAGAAGGCTTCAGACTCAAAGAAGAGGTTCCCTCTATTTAACCTTCCGAAGTTTAATAAACCCTTTCAGCCGTTTCAGGAAGAAGAGATTATTCATGTTCCCAGGTCAGAAAGACCCAAATTGGAAGAGATCCTGAAACAGAAGGAAGAACTTCATCGGGGTAATGTTTTTTTTTCTTTTTTTTCCATGACTCCCCAGGAGATCCCACAGACAATGACAGCGTGACCCAGGTAGGTCGAAGCCTGAGTATGTTTCTTGCCTAGGAAAAGTTTTAAGTTGGTGATTTTTGGACACTACAGGGGGTGGGGAGTTGAAGTTAAGAGTTTAGTACCCCTCCTCCAGAAAGGCTCATAGTCGTGGAAAACCAGCATTCAAAAATAAGCCAACTGGCCCTAGAGAGATTAGTATTGTCATTAATAGGGAAAAGAGTGGTCTCGGTACCAGAAGGCGATATACAGATGGTATTTTACAGTCCTCTGTAATGCTCTCAGGTGCGAGCGGGGAGAGGACCTATGGGGCAATAGCACACAGAATACCAGAGGAGCTTGACTATGGTTCACACCAGATTTTCACCAGAGTCTCTGAAGATGAGGGTGTTGCGCCACAGGTAGAAACCAGGTGCCATACAGGTAGACTGGTGCTGTGAAAGCTGGCCCCAGGGGTATGGACACGGACAGTCTCAAGTGAGGCAAGTGCAACCGGGATAGTTGATGTGGCAGGCTCTGCCAATGTGGTACGATGTGGCAGCAGCCGGTACATCAGACTTGGCCAATGGGGTATGATGCAGCGACGGCCGGTGTGGCAAGTCCGGCCTGAGTGGATAGATGCAGCAGCAGTGAATTCGTCAAATACTGGAATACAGACATATATTAGCAATACGCCACACAACACTAAAAAGATGTGGCAGCACTTAGGAACCTGACAACTAGCAATGTATCGACCACATTGCCCTGGCATCTCCCTTAAGAGTAGGGTGCCTTAAATTTCTGATGTCTCTCAGCCATAGGCTGAGAGGCACTACCGGGTTAGGGCATACTGGCCTTTTAGGAAAAGGTGCATATGCCCCAAGAGCACTCCCAGGAGGCCTGTGCGATGTGCGCAGGAACTGGGAGGCAGTGGCAAGGACCAGGGATGGAACAGCCATGTCTGAGCAGCCGGTAAGAGGAGTTTGCCGATGTCTGGGGAAGTGGGCAGTACAGTCCCCCCTTCCTTTTTCAGGAATCACTGGTAGAAGTAGAAGAGGAGCATTAATATACTCCTTGGGCGCCCATGACCTCTCCTGAGGACCAAAACCTTTCCAGTCCATTAGGAAGAGGTTTTACCTAGTACCATTTTTACAGCAAGGGTGGATTTTACCTCAAAGATGTCTTAGTCACTGACCAATGGAGGCAAGGTACCTAGATCTCTGAAGTAGTGCCTCAGAACAACAGCTGTGAGAAGAGATACATGAAACGAGTTGGGAATACCCAAGGAGGCTGGAAGCATCAGCTTATAGGACACATCATTGATCTGCTGGAGCAACTCGAAATGATCAATAAAACATTGACCCAACTTGTAAGATGGCAGCTTGAGGCAAACGTATCTAGAAGAGAGCCATACCTGGTCTCCAAATTGGAATGAATGAGAATCAAGGCATCTCGTCAGCATGCCTCTTCATACAGATGGAGGACTGCTCCAGGGAAGACTTGGTTTCCGCCCAGATTTCAGATAAACGCTTAACCAGAACTTTGGTTGTTGGGTTGCCTGGAAGAGATTGCTACAGGAACCGGGACTTTGTGTTGCTGTTCATAAACTATGTGGAACAAAGTTAGCAGAAAATTCACGTGTTTAGAAGAGAATTCAGCCCATGGAAGAAGCTTGACCCAATCACTATGATACTCGTTGACAGAGTGCGCAAAAAATTTGTCAGTATCTGGTTGACCCTCTCCATTTGGCCGTTAGACTGCAGATGGTAGGCCAACGAGAAGTCCAAGGTGATGTCCATCAGCTTACAGGTAGCTTTCCAGAACTGAGATGTGAATTGAATGCCTCTATAGGACACAATGTGCAAAGGAAGACCGTGCAGCCGGAAGACGTGCAGGATGAAGGTGCAGAAGGCAGACTGGACAACAGAGTGAAATGGTCCATTTTAGAAAATCTGTCCACTACTATCCAAATAATGGTACAGCCAAAAAACTTCAGCAGATTGGTGATAAAGTCCATCGATATATTCTGTCAAGGAGTGGATGACACTGGTATGGGCAGTAGTCATCCAGCAGGAAGCTTCTTAGGGGTCTTGTTGTGGGCATGTGTGGGACAGGCCAAAACTAAAGCTGGGTTTACACACTGCAACATCGCAAAGGACATCGCTGTAACGTCACCGGTTTTGTGACGTAACAGCAACCTCCCTAAGTCTCTGCTGAGTCTCTGGTGAGCTGTCAAACAGGCAAACCTGGCCAACGACGCAACAGCGATCCGGACCTGCAGAGCGACCTAGCTGGTTGTTGGGGACGTTGATATGCAGCTTTTTGAAAGGGAAGTTGCTAGCAAAGTCGCTGCAAAGTCTTTCACACACTGAAACTTTCTAGCGATGCATGCTGCACAGCGGGAAACAAAGGACCTAGGAATAGTCCTGAACGATTTGTAGCGATTACAACTTCACAGCAGGGGCCAGGTCGCTGATAGGTTTCACACACTGCAATGTCGCTGGGGAGGTCGCTGTAACGTCACAAAACCGGTGACGTTACAGCGATGTCGTTTGCGATGTTGCAGTGTGTAAACCCAGCTAAACTCTACAACATCTTGACGCAGTGTTGGCCACCAGTAATGCTGAGAGATCAGCTGATAAGTTTTTCTCCACAGAAGAAGTCCTACCAAAGATGCCAGACCAGATGATGTACGCACAAACAGAATGTGCTAGACCTTCCTCTTGAAGGAGGCTGCAGCCCAGGTGCAAGATGCGGATGTCACAGCCACTCAACCCATTCAACCTAGAGGGGAAGAGGGGCGGCTGCTTAGCAAAAAACTTGCACACAGCATCTTGCACCTGGGCTGCAGACTCCTTCAAGAGGAAGGTCTAGCACATTCTGTTTGTATGTACACCATCTGGTCTGGCATCTTTGGTAGGTTTTTCTTTTTTGATGCAGTTTTATGGTATTTTTTCTTGATAAATTACTATAGGGACCCGCAAGTGTGAGAATCCGTGACGAGGATTGCGGGCTTCCATATTTTGGACCAAAATATCAACTGATATCTCACAATTGAGGTATGGCACATTTTATCCATTTTTGCAGGATGTGTGTGGACCATTTGATTGTAGGTGGTATATTGGTGAGCCTGTCATGTGTGATGCATGTATATAGTGCTAACTGACCCGCCTGGCCTAGTGTTGTGTGTCATTTATAGCCCACAATTCAGACACTGTGCCTCTCGCTTATCAGTGTGAGATGCACCTGTATAGTGCTGATTAGCCCGCCTGACCTGGGTTTCTGGCGTCATTTATAGGTCATAGTTCAGACACTGTGCATTACACCTATCTATATGATGAGCTCCCAGTGCAAGCCTTATTAGTGTGCAAGTTTTTTGCTAAGCAGCCGCCCCCCTCCCCTCTAGGTTGAATGGGTTGAGTGGCTGTGACATCAGCATCTTGCACCTGGGCTGCAGCCTCCTTCAAGAAGAAGCTCTAGCACATTCTGTTTGTGCGTACACCATCTGGTCTGGCATCTTTGCTAGGTTTTTCTTTTTTGATGCAGTTCTAAGGACTTCTTCTGTCCAGCGTGGCTGGCCAACTTGGAGGAATGATCCCACTGACGAGCATGGTTCCTGTCTACTTCGGTGATTAACGTGTTTGCGTGAGGAACTCGAGACATGTCTACTAGAGCCACCATGAGCATCTTGAAAGCTCAGTAATGAGTTGAGGCGCCTCCTCTTGATCAGCTGACAAAGGACCAGGACAGTGCATCTGCTTTGATGTTTATCTCAGCTGTAAGGAAATGCAGTATGAAATTAAAGCGGGCAAAGAATAGCGACCAGTGAGCTTGGCGCAGATTCAGCCTCTGAGCCGACTAAAGGTAGACTAAGTTTTTGTGGTTGGTGTAGATGATGACTGGAGGCACCGCTCCTTCCAGTAAGCATCACCACTCCTCCAGGGCCATCTAGATTGCCAACAGTTCTCAGTGGCCAATCGAGTAGTTGCACCAAGGCTGCCACTAGGAATTTCAAGGCCCCATACTAGCAATATTTCCGGGCCCCCTTGAGACTCTGCCAAGGCTCCGCCCCAGCTCTGCCTCCACCCCTCAAACATTCCACAGTCTTATCGCCAATCTTGGAATGGAAAAATGTGGGTATATATATATATATATATATATAAAATGAGAGAGAGAGAGACAGAGAGAGACACAAAAAATAAGAGACCACTTCCAAATATTCAGTTTTTCCGATTTTTCTCTTTATAGGTATATTTTTGAGTAAAATGTAAATTTTTTCTCTCATTCTATAATCTATAGATATGTCTCCAAATTTCCAGGCAATAAATTTTGGATTTATTTTCTGAAAATGAGAAATGGTCACAATAGCAAAAAAATGTGTTGCTTTCGGACTTCAAATAATGCAAAGAAAACAAGTTCATAATCATTTAGAAGCAAGAATGCTAATAATGTTTTAACTCTGGAAGAGTTCAGAAATCAATATTTTGTGGACTAACCATGATTTTTAATCACAGCTTTCATGCGTCTTGACTTGCTTTCCACCAGTCTTTCACACTGCTTTTGGGTGACCTTATGCCACTCCTGGTGCAAAAATGTAAGCAGTTCTTCTTTGATGGCTTGTGACTATCCATCTTCCTCTTGATTACATTCCAGATTATATTCCAGAGGTTTTCAATGGAGTTCAGGTCTGGAGATTGGGCTGGCCATGACAGGGTTTTGATGTGGTGGTCCTTCATCCACACATTGATTGACCTAGCTGTGTGTCATGGCGCATTGTCATGCTGGAAAAAACAGTCATCAGAATTGGGAAACATTGCCTGAGCAGAAGGAAGCAACTGTTTTTCCTGGATATCCTTGTATGCGGCTTGATTCATACAACCTTTGCAAAGATGTTTGTTGAATTTTCTTTACCTAATTTTCAGCTTTGCCCAACACCTGGTCGTCTAATGGTTAGACGGAGGCTTTGAGAGGCGTACAAGCCACAGAGTTTTGCACCCACTGTGAAATTTGGTGGAGGATCGGTGATGATCTGGGGATGCTTCTACAAGTAGAGATGAGAGTATCCACAGCTCACCTGCTCCCCGGGCTGCCAGTCCTTGCGGGTGCCAGGGATCCACTGGTAGGTCCCAACCGGTTAGAGGTAAATGCAAAAGAGGAAAGGATCCGGCACAATCACCTCTGAATAAAATGTCAAAGCTTTATTAGCAAATATTAAAAGGTTCCATCCGTGGAAACAAAAGGAGGGTGTTAACCCATGGAAACTTTACGCGTTTCAGACTTCCATATTAAAAGCAAAAGAGTCCTTAATCATAAGTAATCCATGTATGCCACACAGCTACTAAAATAGACTATCTCACTAGGTGGACACAGAAGAAAAGCTGGCTATCACTAATTGCAAACAGCTAGTGGTGGGTGTAGACCATCATACATAATTGCAAAGGGTATGCTTGCTAGACAACCTGTAGTTAAAAGTCATGCATATCAAATTTATACAAACAGATACATCTATAACGATGGAAAAAAACATTATTCAAACTGCCCAGGATAACAAAATCACATATATGTACCGATGAATAAACAGATACATGCATGAGTGAACAATCAGGTATAAAGACAGCTTATATATGATCTCATCATTAGGTGGGCAAGAAACCTAATGGGAATGCATGTTTATGTCAAAAGGAAAAAATCCCGATTATAAAAACATGACCTCCGAAATATTTATGAGCCATATAAAAAATGCATATATCGAAAAATTTCTTTTATTATATATATATATATATATATATATATATACATATATATATATATATATATATATATATATATATATATATATATATATATATATATATATATATATATGTGTGTACGAATATATAATAATTCCCAAATAAGAGGAATATCCGTCCCAAGGGACACTTAAATCCTAAATTACATGCATTACCATTTATGTGACATGTTCCCTCAAAAAAGATCATTCCACTGTCATTAAATTCAAACAAGGTAAATACCAACTTTAAATCTATATCATGGCAAGCCCAAGTTCATGCGCTCACAAATAGAAGGGAAAATTCCCCAAGTAGATATAAAGTAGCAAACAAAACACCGAATGTCATCCGCAGGTGGGAAACATGTAAGAAATCAGTATTAGAAAATATACCGCAGATCCGAGCGGTAATTAAAACCGCCTGGGTATCTTGAATCCAACCGCAGGATCCATTTGGCCTCTGCCAGTAAAAGAGCCTGAAACCAGTCACCCCCACGGGCGGGGGGGGGTCTAGGCACATACTCCACACCCGTGATCTTTAAAGATGAAAAATCTGCTGAATGACATTCAATGTAATGTCTGGTAAGACCAGACAATGAACGCTTCTTAACCAACGCTACGTAATTCAAAGAGGTACTATCCAGGGCTGCTGACGGAATTCAGACATGCTCAGAAATCCTAGCTCTCAAAGCTCTCGAAGTGCAACCTACATAGTTTTTAACGCATAATGTGCATGTGGCTACATAAACCACATGTGTTGAAGCACAATTAATAAAGAATCGAATGTTAAAAGAATCCTCACTGTTAATCAAAAGGGATTTGTTATTACACATAAAGCGACAAAGGCCACAACGATTAGATCCACATTTGTACGAGCTGGTGACATTCAACCAGGTTTTACTAGCTTTCTTGGAGGAAAATAAACTGGGGGCCACTAGATTACATATGGTACAGGCTCTCCTGGCCACAATATTAACCCCTGGGTGAAGAATCATGTCCAAAGTAGCATCCTGACGCAAAAGGGGAATAAAACGTTGGACAATTCGTTTTATCTGGAAAAAGTTAGTACTAAAAGGGGTAGAAAAGGTAACACGATTTTTAGTAGTAGTCATAATTGAACGATCCTTCAGTAGATCAGATCTACTTCTACTGGCTGCTATAGAAGTCGCTCTATTAAGGATACGGTTGGAATATCCCCTTTCACTAGGTCTATGTTTAATATGTGCAGCCTCAGTATTATAGGACCCTTCCAATGAGCATGAACGCTTCGCTCGCAAAAATTCTCCCACAGGTAAATTGAGCAATGTGTGGGGCATATGGCAGCTGCCAGCATGAAGGGAGGTATTTCCACAAATGGGCTTCCTATAAAGGGAAGAATGTATAACCCCAGATACAGGATCGCCAGACAGCAAGATGTCCAAGAAGGGGGCCGCTTCCATGTGCAAATTCATTGTAAATCTCAAATTGAGGGAATTACCATTAAAATAAATATTAAGGGCCTCCATGGCCTGCTGGGGGGAATTATGACCATCCACCCTACAAATAAGGACCTGGTCATCTATATATCTTGCGTACCAAAAAATTGTATCCAAAAATGGATTATTATCCACATAGACATATTGTTCCTCCCAGTAAGCCATGTAAATATTGGCCAACGCACATGAAAAACTTGCCCCCATAGGGCAACCAGCTGTCTGGAGAAAAAAGGAACCATTAAATTGAAAAAAGTTGTGGGTTAACAAGAAACCAGTAGCCATGAGAATAAACTTCTTAGTAATATCATCCAAAGGACTATATTTTCCCAAATGAAAATACAGAGCTTGGAGAGCTTCCCTATGTGGTATGCTGGGATACAATGAGTTTACATCGCTTGTTATCCAAAAGAAATTATCAGACCACGGTATTTTATCCAAACACTGTAACAAGCTCTTGGTGTCCCTTATATATCCAGTTGTCCGCTTCATGAGAGGTTGTATACAATGATCCAGCCAATCACTCAGGTTACTAGTAAGGGACCCGGTGCTGGCAACTATAGGTCTTAGGGGGGGAGGAAAGATACCTTTATGTATCTTCGGAAGGCCCTGAAATATAGGGCAAACTGGAGATTCAACAAGAAGATATTCAAAGGTTTTTCTATTAAAAACCCCCCATTCAAGTCCCCGTGACAGCAAGGTATGCATTTTAGTGGCAAAATCAGAAGTGGGGTCACCAGAAAGCCGTCTATAAGTAGAAGCATCACTTAAAATAGTATTGATCTCTCTCATACAAGGTGTTATCAAGCACTACTACTGAACCCCCCTTGTCCGCCTTGCGAATTACAATATGTCCATTATCCCTTAGATCTTTCAATGCTCCCCTCTCCAAAGATGACAAATTATCCTGGATTCGAGTTTTTTTAGAGAGTAAGCCTCTTACCTCAGACTCAATGAGGTCTTGGAACGTATCCATAACAGGAACTCTAGAGGTGACAGGATAGAAAGCCGGATTCTTAGTGACAAAAGGAGGGGGGGCAGGAGTGTTCAAACATGTGTCACTCAACTCATACAATTGTGTCGTTGCAATCTGTTCCCTTAAGGGCAAAAACAATGGAACCTGGACCGAAGCAGTGTCTAGCGCGTTCTTTGTATCCCTGTCAGTTATGTCATTATTGTCAATATTGTCAGTAGCTGAAAAATGCCTTTTAATAGTGAGATTCCTAATAAACTTATTCACATCCCGTAAAGTCTGAAAAAGGTCTGCCCGATTATTAGGGGCAAAATTAAGACCTTTCTGGAGAACCTCCATTTGAATAGAACTTAAACCGCATGCTGATAAATTAAGTACAGGGATATTCAAAGAGCTATGGCACGTTAATTCCTCCAATATCTGCGTTTGTTGGGCCTGAGATAATATCTCCTTCCCCCCCCGTTTGTGCTTTCTGCCCCCTCTTCGTATCCTGTGCCTACCCCTATTAAGTTTTTTGAGGGGCGTGAAGTATGAGATCCACGACCTGACTCATATGAGCTAACACTCCCGTCCGCAGACTCATTGTCAGTGGACGAAAAATAAACAGTTTTCACACCCTGCATTTGGAGGTTGCGTTTTTTTAAAATAGATTTGGTCTTATTATTCAAATGCCAGGTATACACTTGTTTTGATTCGTAATCCCTCATGTCTCTGCGATACTTATTTTGCTTCAAGTCTATAATATCTGACTCCACTCTATCAATAGTATTTTCAACCTCACATTAAATTTATCAAATTCCATAGGGTTAAACTTATCAACAAGAAACGCATGCATAGTTTTAATCTGAGTGTCCATTTATTTTAATGGTAATTCCCTCAATTTGAGATTTACAATGAATTTGCACATGGAAGCGGCCCCCTTCTTGGACATCTTGCTGTCTGGCGATCCTGTATCTGGGGTTATACATTCTTCCCTTTATAGGAAGCCCATTTGTGGAAATACCTCCCTTCATGCTGGCAGCTGCCATATGCCCCACACATTGCTCAATTTACCTGTGGGAGAATTTTTGCGAGCGAAGCGTTCATGCTCATTGGAAGGGTCCTATAATACTGAGGCTGCACATATTAAACATAGACCTAGTGAAAGGGGATATTCCAACCGTATCCTTAATAGAGCGACTTCTATAGCAGCCAGTAGAAGTAGATCTGATCTACTGAAGGATCGTTCAATTATGACTACTACTAAAAATCGTGTTACCTTTTCTACCCCTTTTAGTACTGACTTTTTCCAGATAAAACGAATTGTCCAACGTTTTATTCCCCTTTTGCGTCAGGATGCTACTTTGGACATGATTCTTCACCCAGGGGTTAATATTGTGGCCAGGAGAGCCTGTACCATATGTAATCTAGTGGCCCCCAGTTTATTTTCCTCCAAGAAAGCTAGTAAAACCTGGTTGAATGTCACCAGCTCGTACAAATGTGGATCTAATCGTTGTGGCCTTTGTCGCTTTATGTGTAATAACAAATCCCTTTTGATTAACAGTGAGGATTCTTTTAACATTCGATTCTTTATTAATTGTGCTTCGACACATGTGGTTTATGTAGCCACATGCACATTATGCGTTAAAAACTATGTAGGTTGCACTTCGAGAGCTTTGAGAGCTAGGATTTCTGAGCATGTCCGAATTCCGTCAGCAGCCCTGGATAGTACCTCTTTGAATTACGTAGCGTTGGTTAAGAAGCGTTCATTGTCTGGTCTTACCAGACATTACATTGAATGTCATTCAGCAGATTTTTCATCTTTAAAGATCACGGGTGTGGAGTATGTGCCCCCGTGGGGGTGACTGGTTTCAGGCTCTTTTACTGGCAGAGGCCAAATGGATCCTGCGGTTGGATTCAAGATACCCAGGCGGTTTTAATTATCGCTCGGATCTGCGGTATATTTTCTAATACTGATTTCTTACATGTTTCCCACCTGCGGATGACATTCGGTGTTTGGTTTGCTACTTTATATCTACTTGGGGAATTTTCCCTTCTATTTGTGAGCGCATGAACTTGGGCTTGCCATGATATAGATTTAAAGTTGGTATTTACCTTGTTTGAATTTAATGACAGTGGAATGATCTTTTTTGAGGGAACATGTCACATAAATGGTAATGCATGTAATTTAGGATTTAAGTGTCCCTTGGGACGGATATTCCTCTTATTTGGGAATTATTATATATTCGTACACACACATATATATATGTATATATATAATAAAAGAAATTTTTCTATATATGCATTTTTTATATGGCTCATAAATATTTCGGAGGTCATGTTTTTATAATCGGGATTTTTTCCTTTTGACATAAACATGCATTCCCGTTAGGTTTCTTGCCCACCTAATGATGAGATCATATATAAGCTGTCTTTATACCTGATTGTTCACTCATGCATGTATCTGTTTATTCATCGGTACATATATGTGATTTTGTTATCCTGGGCAGTTTGAATAATGTTTTTTTCCATCGTTATAGATGTATCTGTTTGTATAAATTTGATATGCATGACTTTTAACTACAGGTTGTCTAGCAAGCATACCCTTTGCAATTATGTATGATGGTCTACACCCACCACTAGCTGTTTGCAATTAGTGATAGCCAGCTTTTCTTCTGTGTCCACCTAGTGAGATAGTCTATTTTAGTAGCTGTGTGGCATACATGGATTACTTATGATTAAGGACTCTTTTGCTTTTAATATGGAAGTCCGAAACGCGTAAAGTTTCCATGGGTTAACACCCTCCTTTTGTTTCCACGGATGGAACCTTTTTAATATTTGCTAATAAAGCTTTGACATTTTATTCAGAGGTGATTGTGCCGGATCCTTTCCTCTTTTGCAGATGCTTCTACAAGGCTGGAATTGGGCAGGTAAATCTTTACGAAGATGTATGAATCACGCCGAATACAAGGTTATCCTGGAAAAACAGTCGCTTCATTTTTTAAATAATCCTCAAATCCGTGGTGCATTGCTGGAGGAAAAAAAAACGTTGTTCGTTTTTCCTATTGCCATGCACCACAAAGCGTATACCTCCTAGCTGAAGCAGGAATGGAATGCAAGAGCGTTCAAGGGTGAGCTGACTCAAACTGTGTGTTTTTCGCTCATTATATGTTTATCCCCCTCCTGGGATCTGTCCTTTTCCTGGTATATATGTTGTCTTCCTAGTATATATGGCCCCTTACTGGCATATTTGTGTGCCGCAAAAAGAAAAAAAAAAGCATTTTAATCACCCTCCCTGGCTCCCATATCCCACGGCATCCTCTCTGAGTGGTGATACGTTTCATCTGGATGTGTGCATTCTGACCCACATCCAGCTGAAGCAAGGCAGGGGCATTAGCTCATGGAGCACTTACCTGTCCCAGCTGACTGCTGCCCATGTCCTCGCCACCTCTACCACTCTGGTACTTGTAGCAGTGTGGTGAGGTTGCAGAGTGATGACCTCATCACACTGCTGCTGCACGTTGGGTCTCTTGGAGTCTTCCATTTTACATTTTAGTGTGCTCTAGGACCTGCGGATCCGATTGGCAAGCCATAACCGAATCTGGATTATAATACTATATGGACTTCAGCATCGAATGCAAGATTTGGCTGAGCTATCAAGGACTACCTAAGGAAGGAATCCAGCTTGGGACAATCCAGTCACCTGACTACAGGCTTTGTGGTCCTCAGACAGCTTCCTAAATCTGGCGTTATTCCATTCTCGGTGGGTGCCCGCCGAAAATGGGGTGCTGCTGGTTTGGAGTAAGTAGCCCTGGAAAGTCTGAGGCACAGACATTCTAATCCCTGGTGAGCCAGCGGAAGGGTGAGAAACTGTTGCTGTTGCATTCTGTGGTTTTGTTGGTTATGTGCTATGTGCCGTTAATTGTTTGGGGATCCAATAAAGTCTTAATATTGTGATTCCCTCATCCTGTGTTGTCTGAGTAGTGTTCCACCCACAGTTAAGGAGGTTGGATGTTCAGTTGGATGAGCGCTGGGCAATGTTGTCTTTCTAAAGGCGGCCAGGCCAGCGGACGAGAGCACCTACTGACCCCTCTCCACACCCACCTCTCTGTTTCTTGCTGATGACCCGTGGAGTTTGTCCTGCTCTTCCTCTCCGGCTGTAGATGTGGAGCTGTGCGGCCTCCATCTTCCTGCTGGCCCTCAGCTCTACCCTCTACTCCTGCAGGAATCAGCTCCTCTTTGGCTGCGGCCTCCATCATCTCCTGAGTGGTGAGTCCCTACATCTTCTCCCCCACACTCTCAGCCAGTTAGGGGCGGAGTGTACTGCAGAGCAGAGCAGAGGGCTGCAAGGGAGCTTTCCATAGAAAGGGTCTCTTACTGGTTCCGGGGCACATCGGTACTTACCAGTTTCCTGGTGAGTCAGTTGGACCCGGGAAATATACAGTGTGTCCACCCCCATAAACTTGAGAATGGCAGCAGCTATAGGCATAGAAGTGGTGTCTAGGTATAGTAAAGTAGCCATGCGCTACGCAATGAAACCACCTATAGCGCCACCTGGTGGAAAACAACGGAGTTAGCATTTTTATCTCGAAAACGGAAAGAGATAGAGAAAAAAAGTGAATTACAAAGTTGTAGGGCATCATCAATTCAATACAAATCGACACCTTGCATACAGAAATGCTATGATTAGAATATGTAAAACTCACAAGGCTGCAGACGTGAAGCGATACCTCATGGAGACCTTCCTACAAGTCATTGGGTATGGTGGCTGCATGGAGTGGCCTCCACGCTCACTTGACCTGACCCCATTGGACTTCTTTCTGTGAGGTCACATCAAACAGCAGGTGTATGCAACCCCTCCACCAACATTTCAGGACCTACGACGACGTATCAGAGATGCTTGTACAAACGGGTCACCTACCATATTGCACAACGTGAAGCAAGATACAGTATGCTGTCCAGAGTCCAGATGTGCATTGCACCTGACGGTGGCCACTTTGGGCATCAAAGTTAAATGAGCACCATATGCGTGACCAGCATTCAATGTTGGGGGGGGGGGGGGGTCATGGGTTTCATATCATAGCATTTCTGTATGCAAGGTTTTGATTCGTATTGAATTGATGATGCCCTACAATTTTTTAATTCACTTTTTTCTCTATCTTGTTCCGTTTTCAAGATAAAAATGCTAACTCCGTTGCTTTCCACCAAGTGGCGCTATAGGTGGTTTCATTGCGTAGCGCATGGCTACTTTACTATACTTAGACACCACTTCTATGCCTATAGGTGCCACCGTTCTCAAGCTAATGGCAGTGGACAGGATATGGGTGGACACACTGTATACAGCTGCTGCGTCAACTCAGTATTTTCAATTGATAAACATACAAAATTAGTTACACTGGAGAGATAAACAATTCATTGCCAGTGTATGGGTACCAGTTCAGCATACAGTATTGTTGTATTTATGCATGCCAATCTATATTTTCTTGCTTATATAGTGCAGAGGTTTACACAATATTTAAAATAAGGCACAAACAAGGCCTTCAATTGATTACTTGTTTCTTGTGGATTCAAAAGCCATACACTTATGACAGTTTCTTCGGGAGAACTACCTGTATTTATATATTGCATTATTTGCCTATCTACAGTCAGCAAGTTATTTTGGCAAATGTCTCTAAAACATTCAACCCCTGAATGTGTCAAAACGTTCTATAGGGCAGTGTGCTCTCCACCATCAATAGATGCCATATTTCTGCTCTCTACCTCGTCATACCCATTGACTTATCTGACATTGACATTTCAAATTTGCTATCCATGTTGACTCATTTCTTAAAATAAAAAAAAAACAACCACATTCTCACAAATTTCAGAGTTCAGACTATCAAGTTGGTTTCTTCATGCAATTTTGTTCATATGACGGGCACAAAAAGGTACCTCATATGAAGTGAGGATTATTGCGACAAAACTGCAAAATAAACATTTCGACCCTCCCTGAGTCTTTCATATATTCTCTATAAAAAAAAACAAGTAACAATGTCTAAGTGAACATTATATACAGGGCTGTAGAGAATAAAATGTAATGCGCAAAATAATATAACCGCCCAGTGAACAACAAACACACAATCTACAAAACCAAGGGTGAGCAGAATATATACAGTATAGTATGAGTGTGAATATAGAAAAGGAAAAATGCGCTAGCACCTCCTTATCTGTCCTCAGCTGCAAAGAGATAAATGCAAACCAAGAGAATAAAAATCAATTTGCCTTGACAAGGCTAATATACACTATGGAGAGATATCCAAAAGAACTTTGTTTTACACCACTATAGTACATACCGTGTTTTTCCTAAAATAAGACCTCCCCCAAAAATAAGACCTAGCAAGGAATATCAGCATTTTCGGAGCAAGGCTTAAATATAAGCCCTCCCCCAAAAATAAGCCCTAGTCATGGATCAATACTGAAGTGTCCATGCAGCTAAAAAAAAGTTACAGATACTGCAGGACACTTCATTATAGAAAGCGGGCACCAGCAATTACACTCCCGCACACATCAGCTCTCACACACACACAATCAGATCGCACACACACAAACATCAGATCTCACACACATCGCATCACACACACACACCACATCCAGCAACACAGATTTCTTCTGGCCGGCAGAATCCTGGGAGGCAGTGCAGTGGAGCGCAAGTACAGGACCTGCGGGCTGGACACGTGACTTCCTTCCATCATTCCCTGTGGCCAGAAGTATTGTGTAATGCTGGATGAAGTGAGTGTGTTTGTGTGTCAGAGTGTGTGTTTGTGTATGTGCGTGCGTGTGAGCGTGTGTGCCAGCATCAGTGTCAGTCTCAGTCAGTCAGCTAGCCAGCCAGAATCAGGGGAGGATGGCGTGCAGCACCCACCAGAGATCACAGGGAGGACCTGGGAGCCACACAGACGTCCGGGTGTGGTAAGTATGAGTCTCCTGGGAAGTGGGGGTTCCTGCTTTTTTTGGGGGGTAAACTTACACCCAACCATGTTTCTCCAAAAATAAGACCTCCTCCAAAAATAAGCCCTAGTGCTTTTTTGGGGGACAAAAAAAAAAAAAAAAATATAAGACAGTGTCTTATTTTTGGAAAAACACGGTAGAAAGACATATGCACCAATAAAACATTTGACTGTCACACAGCAACTTGCCTGCATGTGGCTGTTCAGCCAAGGTCTTATATTCAAAAACCGCAAGTGATTGCCACCTGAAAATTGTACCTGGTAGTCAGTATATTGAGCCCAATTGCATCCTCTAACAGTCAAACTGTTTCCAACAGCAAATCGGATTTGAGGACAGTACCTGATATTTCTGATGTGACTGATATTCCAAGATTCCAGAGATCTACTGAAAAAGTTGGACTGAAAGTTTTCAGAAGACTTCTGGTCTTGCTCAGAGCACCTCTCTGAAGCCAGGATGCGTAGACCTGGCTTCAGAAGCTCAATGATGTGAGGGAAAAAAGCTGCTCGCATGCATGTGACGCACCTCAGGGCCTTGGTGTACTCAGTCCCAGGCCTTGAATCACAGGGATGTGTCACGGGTGGCCAATGCCCGGTTCCGTGACCCTGGGGATCGCTTAAAAGAGGGAGAAGGAAGAAAGAAAATAAAATGTTTTTCGTGATGCCACTTGCGGTATGTGGCTATGTGGAGAAAGCCACTGCTGCAAAGTCTCTCACTGCTGGGGCTGGTGGTATTGAGCAACTTGGATATTATAGCCCTACGCAAGTAGAGATAAGCCCCAGGGGAGAATGATGGTGCTTGTAGTAAGGTGAAAATTGGTGATGCAGAGGTGCAGGAAGAATTCAGACAACACAGGGGCTGCAGTTTAACTTGTTCTTTACTTACTGGTTCTGAGTAGCTGCAACCCGGCTGGTGCTGGTCCCTTTCCAATCTGGGCCTCAGGTAATCCGGTATTCCCTTGATTCCAGTCCAGGTGTGGTGACCTGGTGAGCTTTACTTCCATGCACCCGTCTGCAATTGGTGGGTCCCCATGGCCTGAAGCGTTCTGGGGTCCCCTCCTATTGTCACAGTCCTGGCCCGTATGGCAGGCAGCTTGAACCTTTCTTGGGTTGGACCTCTGTCCCAGTTTCCAGGTTCCCTCTTTGCTGCTGTGCCCTGGACACTAACGTTGGTGAGGAACCCTGATGATTCCCTCACCGGGCAGATTTATCAGGTGAGCTTGAAGAGTCTTCCTTAACTATGGCTCTGCACCCCACCGGTGCTCAGTACAAGGGGTACTCACACCATACGCTCCCTGGAGACCATACGCCTTGAGCCAAACAAGCCACTTTACACTTTGTCTGAACGTCGACTTCTGACCGACTCTTTGATTGACTGTCTGAGCAACTGTCAAGATGTCCATCCCCTGTCAACTGCTTTAACTAGCCCCTCCCCCTCCCAGGTTTCTGACTAGCTGATTGGATAAGTCCCGACCAATAGGTGGCCATGCATCAGCTCTGTCTCTAGCCTGTTACCCAGTCTGGGAAAAAGGGCATGGATGTATGTGTTTGAATGGTATTTACCGGCACTGGTCTTCCAGGAACCCGGGGGTTAACACTGCACCTGTTATTGGATGCACCTGACGCCTCAGGGGCACCACACATGAGCTTTGTACAGCGCTTATGAAGATGTCAGCTGGTATAAGTCATGTTATCACATCACGTAGACTAACTATTCTGGGAACTAACATCCCATTAGTCAAGGGGTTAATTTGCATATTTATAAATGGACTAGAAATACTTTTTCTAAAGATCTGTTTGTGTGCAATGTTATAAAGGGACTATTAGGCAGGGAATTTAGATAGATACACACAGCTGCTGGTGGTTCTGGGGGCACAGCAGATGTGACAGGTTCCCTTTAATCGGGTATAATTTACCAGTGTGTGTGTGTCTGATGTTATCCAACTGTATGATGTTTGCACATGCTGCACAGCAGGGGAATGTGCTCACTCTTTTATTACCCATAAATAGTTTTACATGTTATGTAGAAAAGCTACCAACATAAGATGATCTCGGATATTCCGAGATCTTTTCTTGCAAATCAGGGCTGGTGTCTTAAAAACCTTAAGCATACCTCCCAACTTTTAAAGAAGGAAAAGAGGGACAAAGTTTGCGGCGCGCGTAGCGCGCCGCGGCAAATTTTTAGGCCACGCCCCCTAACCACACCCATTTCACAGTCACGCCCATATCCACTCCCCATCCACACCCATTCAGCACAAACACGCAGGCAGCCGGCGGGCCTCCAGCACGGACACGCAGGCAGCCGGCGGGCCTCCAGCACGGACACGCAGGCAGCCGGCGGGCCTCCAGCACGGACACGCAGGCAGCCGGCGGGCCTCCAGCACGGACACGCAGGCAGCCGGCGGGCCTCCAGCACGGACACGCAGGCAGCCGGCGGGCCTCCAGCACGGACACGCAGGCAGCCGGCGGGCCTCCAGCACGGACACGCAGGCAGCCGGCGGGCCTCCAGCACGGACACGCAGGCAGCCACAGTGAGGCGGCCGGTCGCCTTCACAGACAGGCGGCCGGCCGCCTTCACAGACAGGCGGCGGGCCGCCCGCACAGAGAGGCGGCCAGCCGCCCGCAGAGAGAGGCGGCCGGCCGCCCGCACAATGAGGCGGCGGGCCGCCCGCACAGACAGGCGGCGGGGGGCGCCCGCACAGACAGGCGGCAGGGGGGCGCCCGCACAGACAGGCGGCAGGGGGGCGCCCGCACAGACAGGCGGCAGGGGGGCGCCCGCACAGACAGGCGGCAGGGGGGCGCCCGCACAGACAGGCGGCAGGGGGGCGCCCGCTCAGACAGGCGGCAGGGGGGCGCCCGCACAGACAGGCGGCGGGGGGCGCCCGCACAGACAGGCGGCAGGGGGGCGCCCGCACAGACAGGCGGCAGGGGGGCGCCCGCACAGACAGGCGGCAGGGGGGCGCCCGCACAGACAGGCGGCGGGGGGCGCCCGCACAGACAGGTGGCGGGCCGACCGCACAGACAGGCTCCGGCCGGGGGTGAGGGGGGAGGGAGGGAAATCAGCGCTGGGGAGATTTTACTGTACCAGCAGCAGCACAGGCAGCGCTCCTCTCTATGCCACGTCTACTAGGATGGTAGGAGGGAAAAGCAGGGAGGCGGAGAGTGGGTGGGCGGAGCCCGGGAGCCGGCCGTCCCGCCCGTGGCAACGGGACAAACAACGTAAAGCGTGAAAGTCCTGCTGTATCCGGGATGGTTGGGAGGTATGCAGCATGTTAGAATGTGTACATAAGATCCCGCTGGTGGTGGCCGCAGCTTATAGGCCCCAAATCTGGTGACAGGTTCCCTTTAAAGTGAACCTGTCAGGTGCAATATGCACTCAGAGCCAGGAGCAGTTCTGGGTGTATATTGCTAATCCCTGCCTAACCGTCCCTGTATACACTAGCATAGATAAAGAGATCAGGAACAAATATTTTTAAAGATCTTATATCTTATGCTAATGAGCGCGGGGACTAGTCCCAAGGGCGTTACTTCACTTGGCTAGTCGGCTCGCATAGCATGTTAGCATGTTATTACGCCCCTGTGTGAGTACTAATACGCTATGTGAGCCGACTAGCCAAGTGAAGTAACGCCCTTGGGACTAGTCCCCGCGCTAATTAGCATAAGATATAAGCTCTTTAAAAATACTTTTTCTATAGATGCCTTTATCTATGCTAGTGTATACAGGGACAGTTAGGCAGGGATTAGCAATATACACCCAGAACTGCTCCTGGCTCTGAGTGCAGATTGCACCTGATAGGTTCCCTTTAAAGGGAAACTGTCACCAGAAATTTAGCAAAAAAAATAAAAGATTCCCCTCTGCAGCTCCTGGGATGAATTCTGGAAAGGTTCCTGTTGTTATTGTGCCCACTTTGAGACCTAAAATAATACTTTATGAAGTCTTACCTTTTTGTATGCAAATCTGTTTTTATGGTCACGGGGGCGGGCTGCCTGGCGTCCGTTATTCCCCCTCCTGCCGTTGTACGCCGTCCCCCATTGCTCATTTCCATACATGAGGACGCCTTCCTCATGTAACTGTCCTCCTGAAGTTTTGTGCATGCCCAGTGCCACTCTCGCGGGACTGAGCACTGTGCAAAGTGTGAACGCTTTTGAGGTGATTGCGCAGGCGCGAGATTATGGGCGGCGCTGTGATTGTCATCAGCAGCGTCATCCAAGTACCCGCCCATAATCTCGTGCCCGCGCTTCTCACTCTGCCTCCACCGTTATGCGCAAGCACTGGCCATATGAACCACGTTACCTATTACCGTGGGCGCGAGATTATGGGCGGCGCTGTGATTGTCATCAGCAAAGTCATCCAAGTACCCGCCCATAATCTCGTGCCCGCGCTTCTCACTCTGCCTCCACCGTTATGCGCAAGCACTGGCCATATGAACCACGTTACCTATTACCATGGGCGCGAGATTATGGGCGGCGCTGTGATTGTCATCAGCAGCGTCATCCAAGTACCCGCCCATAATCTCGTGCAAGCAGTAATAGGTAACATGGTTCATATGGCCAGCACTTGCGCATAACGGTGGAGTCAGAGGGAAAAGTGCGGGCACGAGATTATGGGCGGGTACTTGGTTAACGCTGCTGATGACAATCACAGCGCCGCCCATAATCTCGTGCCTGCGCAATCACCTGAAAAAGCGTTCACATGCGCAAAACTTCGGGAGGACAGTTACATGAGGAAGGCGTCCTTGTGTATGTAAATGAGCAATGGGGGACTGCGTAAAGCGGCAGGAGGGGGAATAACGGACGCCAGACAGCCCGCCCCCGTGACCATAAAAACACATTTGCATACAAAAAGGTAAGACTTCATAAAGTATTTTTGTAGGTCTCAAAGGGGGCACAATAACAACAGGAACCTTTCTAGAAGCAGCCCAGGAGCTGCAGAGGGGAATCTATTACTTTCATTGTGAAATTTCTGCTGACAGGTTCCCTTTAACTGGTAGGGGAGCCAGGATAAAGCAGAGCTGAAGTTGTTGGGAAGCTGGGACCCAGCAGCTCTGCTCCACAGGCAGGAGACCACTGATCGGTAAGCTAATAGAAGCCTGCAGATGCCACTCTGCATAGGTTATTACTGGCCAGTGCTATCTGCAGGAGAGAGAAGTGCTGATTGCACGGTCTCCTCAGCTTCCTGACTCCCCGCGTGTCTGCAGCAGTGAGAAGCCGCACACGGGGAATCAGAGAACAGCTGCAGAGAAACGCAGGCTCCGGGACTGGGGGGGTCGGCTCTGGGGGAGGGGGGGTCGCTCTGCTGCAGGGGGATCGCTCTGCTGCAGGGAGGGGTCGCTCTGCTGCAGGGGGTGATTCATACCTCAGCAGCAGTCACAGGAGTAGGTGCGCGCTCGGCTCTGTAATGAATAGAAGGGAGAAACAGCGAGGCGGGGCTACAGTGGGTGGAGCCGGGATAAACAGCCTCACGGGCAGGACCCGGGATCAAAGGCTCAGAAGAGGGACTGTCCCGCTGTATCCGGGACGGTTGGGAGGTATGCCTTAAGCTCTGTGAAGTAGGGGACACCGTTTCCTAGTTGCAAGATATGCCTTGGGCATCACAGAGTGATACAGTAAAGGTCCAGTCACACTAAGCAACTTACCAGCCATCCCAACAACGATAGGGATCGCTGGTAAGTTGCTAGGAGGTTGCTGGTGAGATGTCACACTGCGACGCTCCAGCGATCCCACCAGCAACCTGACCTGGCAGGGATCGCTGGAGCGTCGCTACACGAGTTGCTGGTGAGCTCACCAGCAACCAATGACCAGCCCCCAGCGCCGCGTGGAAGATGCTGCGCTTGGTAACTAAGGTAAATATCGGGTAACCAACCCGATATTTACCTTGGTTACTAGCGCACGGAGCTACACGTGCAGAGAGCAGGGAGCAGCGCACACTGAGCGCTGGCTCCCTGCTCTCCTAGTTACAGCACACATCGGGTTAATTACCCGATGTGTACTGCAGCTACATGTGCACAGAGCAGGGAGCAGCGCACAATGCTTAGCGCTGGCTCCTTGCTCTCCTAGTTACAGCACACATCGGGTTAATTAACCCAATGTGTCCTGCAGCTACATGTGCACAGAGCAGGAGCCGGCACTGACAGTGAGAGCGGCGGAGGCTGGTAACAAAGGTAAATATCGGGTAACCAAGGACAGGGCTTCTTGGTTACCCGATGTTTACTGTGGTTACCAGCCTCCGCAGAAGCCGGCTCCTGCTGCCTGCACATTTAGTTGTTGCTGGCTCGCTGTCACACACAGCGATCTGCGCTTCACAGCGGGACAGCAACAACTAAAAAATGGCCCAGGACATTCAGCAACAACCAACGACCTCACAGCAGGGGCCGGGTTGTTGCTGGATGTCACACACAGCAACATCACTAGCAACGTCACAAAAGTTGTTCGTTAGCAGCGATGTTGCTAGCGATGTTGCTTAGTGTGACGGGGCCTTAAGTGTGCACAAATGGCATAAGTTCTGTTTGGGTCTTGAATGATGTTGGTGACTTAAGGAATTTCTGTTTTTAAAAATCCTAGAGTTATGGTGTGTAGTCTCTGTACAGGAATCTATGGGACATTTCTTCTAGTCTTGAAGATAACAGATTGGTCAGAAACAATTCTGGAGGTACGCTGATATTAGGCATGGGGGAACCTGTTATTTATCAATCTTGGATGACAACTTGAGTAATGAAGTAAATGATTGCAATCGGTGGGTTTAACATACAGTCCCTGACAGAAGTTCTGTCGCTTATCCATGTTATGTAAATAAAAGCTTATAACCTGACTTTAACCCCTTCACGACCCATGACGTAGATATCCGTCCGTGTGAGGTTAATCCCTGCCCCCTGCCGTGGCGATCCGCGCACATATCAGCTGATTTCAACAGCTGACGTGTGTGCCTGCAAGTTACGAGTGGAATTGCTTTCCACCCGCAACTTTTATCCCCTTACATCTCGCTGCCAAAATCTGGCAGCGAGATGTATATGCGCGCGGCCATTACTTTTACTTACCGCCGCCTCATGGTAGCACAGGTAAACGGCATAGCGGCAAAAAATTCCAAATGCCAAAATTAAGTTTTTTGATCGCCATAAATTTTGCGCAAAATGTAATAATAGGCGATCAAAACGTAGCATCTGTGCAAAAATGCTACCATTTAAAATGTCAGCTCAAGACGCAAAAAATAAACCATCAATGAGCCATAGATCTCGAAAAATGAGAACGCTACGAGTCACGGAAAATGGAGCAAAACGTACACCACTTTTTTCGGACAAATTTCTGATTTTTTTTTTAACCCCTTAGATAAAAGTAAACCTATTCATGTTTGGTTTCTACGAACTCTACGAGATGCGGCCACCATCACTGGGCTCTTATATACAGCATTCTAACATGCTGTAAATAAGAGCCCAGGCCGCTTTGTAGAACGTAAAAAGGACTTCATAATACTCACCTAAATGGTCGGTTCAGTGCAGACTAATCAAATAGTGTCTCCGTGTGTGGCGCCTCCTCTTTCGGCCATCTTGGTCCTCCTTCTTCTGAAGTCTGGGTGCGTGACGCTTTCTTCATCATTCACACAGGCCGGCATTGAGGCATTGAGGTCCCTTTAAACTCATTGCATAAAATGAGCATGCTACTTATCCCACTTGAACACAAAAAAAAATCTCAGAATTGCTGTTTTCACATCAAGTTTCAGAAGATGAAATAAAATGTTATACTGTATAAGTCATATATTCCCCAAATTATACTAATAAAAACCAACTCATCCTACCAAAAATAAGCCCTTATACAACTTTTATTAGAAGTATAATGTAATGTCATGCAAAATATGGCAAAACATATAAATATATATATATATATATATATATATATATATATATATATATATATAGCTGAGTGTGTGCGTGTGTGTGTGTGTGTGTGTGTGTGTGTGTCCATCCGCTAAAGGAATCCACATCATCGCATTTAGAATCACAAAATTTTGCACAGAAACTCCATGTGAGGAGGAATGTCAGGGAATGTCAAACTATGTTTTGAGAAAAAAAAATTAACCCCGCGCTTTACAGTTTCTCTCCAAAAACCCTGCCTCCATTACAGTGAATGGAGCTGGGAACGACAGGCTATTAATAGCAGCTGTGATTGGTTGCTATAGAAGCAAAGGACATTCATAGCATAAGAAGCTTATGTGTTAGGTACTATGATGTCGGTGGAGAGACGGATAGAGACAGACAGACAGAGAGACAGAGAAAGAAGCACACAGGGAAAGAGACAGATAGGATAAAAAAAAGCCAGACAGACAAACAGAAAGAGACAAAGACAGACAGGGAAAGAGACAGACCGGGGAAAGGGTCAGACGAGGGAAAGAGACAGACAGACACAGAGATAGAGACAGACACAGAAAGAGAGAGACAGACACAGAGACAGACACAGCAGACAGACACACAGAGACAGACAAGGAAAGAGACAGATGGACAGAGACAGACAGACAGATTGGGAGAGAGACAGAGACAGTTAAGCCTGCTTTACACGTTGGAATTTCGCATACGATATCGTATGCGATTTGCAACGCCCCATCGTATGTGCGGCATGTTCAATTTGTTGAAAGTGCCGCACAAACGATCAACCCCCGTCACACGTACCTACCCGTCCATACGACTTTGCTGTGGGCGGCGAACATCCACTTCCTGGAGTGGGAGGGACGTTCGGCGTCACATCGACGTCACGCGGCAGCCGGCCAATAGAAGCGGAGGGGCGGAGATGAGCGGGACGTAAACATCCCGCCCACCTCCTTCCTTCCGCATTGTCAGCCGGGAGCTGCAGGATGCTGGTAAGCTGCAGTTCATCGTTCCCGGGGTGTCACACACTGCGATGTGTGCTACCTCGGGAACATTGAACAACCTGCTGTTCAATTTTATAGAAAGGAATGATGTGTATGCGATGAACGGATTTTCGTTCAATCGCAAGTACCTGTCACACCCTGCAATGTACCTTACAATGCCGGATGTGCGTCACTTACGACGTGACCCCGCCGACACATTGTAAGATATATTGCAGCGTGTAAAGCGGGCTTTAGTATCCCGGGCAACGCCAGGTACTACAGCTAATATATTATATTATTATATATATATATATATATATATATATATATATATATATATATATATATATATATATATATATATATATATAGATATATACACACATTATTTTTTGTTACAAAGTATATTTATTGTGCACACATACTAAAAAAGAAATAACACTACATAAATTTGGTATTTCATTATTCGTACTGACACTCAGAGTAAAGTTTATGTCACTTATGGCATATGGTTAATGTTAAAAAACGGATTTTTGTGTACTCACCGTAAAATCGTTTTCTCTTAGCCATCATTGGGGGACACAGGACCATGGGTGTTATGCTGCCTATCCATAGGAGGACACTAAGTAGATGCAAAAGCATAGCTCCTCCTCTGCAGTATACACCCCCTGGCCGGGCCAGGCAACCTCAGTTTTAGTACACAAGCAGTAGGAGAAAAAAAACAGTAAAAACTTCTCAACAGAGGAACATGAGAAAAAAAAGAGTCATAACCAAATAAGGTACTGAGAGAACCAAGGCCCAACAGGGCAACAGGGTGGGTGCTGTGTCCCCCAATGATGGCTAAGAGAAAACGATTTTACGGTGAGTACACAAAAATCCGTTTTTCTCTGACGCCTCATTGGGGGACACAGGACTATGGGACGTCCTAAAGCAGTCCATGGGTAGGTAAACAATAAACAACGCAACCCAAGGACTAGGAACCAGTCCCAGATAGCCAGGAGCGCCTACTGAGATAGGTACTCCACTATCGTTTGCAGAATTTTCCTACCTAGGTTCGCCTCAGCCGAAGCCTGGGTATGGATTCAGTAATGCTTTGAAACAGTATGTAGGCAAGACCAGGTCGCAGCCTTACACCTCTGTTCCACTGAAGGCTGATGCCTAATGGCCCAAGGGGCGCCAACTGCTTGCGTGGAATAAGTCCGCAGGCCACTAGGAATGGGCTTAAGTTGCAAGCGGTAGACTTCCTGGATCGCAGAGCGAATCCAGCGAGCCAGCGTTGCCTATGAAGCTGCCTGTCCTTTCTTAGGCCTTTCAGGAATGACGAACAAGGAGTCTATGTTCCTAAAGGGGCTGTCCTGGGTACGTAATATCTGAGAGCCCTCACAAGATCTAGCGAATGTAGAAACCTTTCCACCCTATGGACTGGGTGGGGACAAAAAGGAAGTCAGAACAATGTCCTCGTTCATATGAAACTGGGAAATAACCATCAAAAGAAAATCCGGAAGGGGGCGTAGAACCACCTTGTCCTGAAGAAAGATCAGAAAGGGTTCGCGGCAAGAGAGTGATGCCAGTTCCGAAACTTGTCTGATGGACGTAATCGCCACTAAGAATGCTACCTTCCAGGAGAGAAGAGCAAGAGAAGATTCCTTAAAAGGTTCAAAAGGGGACCTCTGGATACCGTCCAAAACGAGATTGAGGTCCCATGGGTCCAGCGACCGTTTATACAGGGAAACTAGATGGGAAACACCCTTGAGGAAAGTCTTAACTTGCGGATTGCAAGCTAGGCGGTATTGATAGAATATTGAGAGAGATGAAACCTGCCCCTTAAGGGAGCTGAGGGCCAACCCCTTTTTGCAACCTGACTGCAAAAAAAAAACAAAATCAAGAATTCTGGGGATCGCCAGAGGCATAGGTTGGACATTAGATTCCCTGCACTGGAAAAGGAAAGTTTTCCACGTACGGTGGTAAATATGGGATGAAGGCCGGCTTTCGGGCACTGTACAAGGTGGAGATGACCGCAGGAGAGAATCTCCCTCTTTTTAAAGTCCAGGTCTGAATGGCCAGGCCGTCAGCTTCAGGGCTCTAGAGTTCTGATGGGAAATGGGCCCTTGGGTCAGCAAGTCTGGGATGCTTACGAGGCGCCATGAGCAATTGTACTAATTCAGCATACCTGGGCTAGTCCGGTGCTATTAGTATCACCGGGACTCCTTCTGCCTTGATCTTCCTGATTACTCGCGGCAGCAGGGGCAGAGGCGAAAAACATGTAAGTTGGACGGAAACAACTTCAGGAGACTAGAGCATCCACGCCAATGGACTGTGGGTCACGTGACCTGGCTAAGAACGCGGGTACCTTTGCGTTCAACCTTGAGGCCATTAGATTATTATTATTTATTATTTTTTATTTGTAGAGCACCATTAATTCCACGTCTGGTGTACTCCAGTGAGTGCAGATGTGTGGGAACACTTCTGGGTAGAGAAACCACTCTCCGGCGGCCAGGCCTTGGCGACTTAGAAGGTCCGCCACCCAGTTTTCTACTCCCGGTATGTGTAACGTTGAAAACACAGACCCCCGTCGATTCGGTCCAGGTGAGGATCCTGAGGACCTCGAGATAAGCTGTCTTGCTGCTGGTACCTCCCTGCTGATTGACATAGGCCACAGCTGTTGCATTGTTCAATTGGACCCGAATCAAACGACCTGCTAGCAGAAAAGGGGAATGACCTGAGCGCGAGAAGATCGCGCTAATTTTCAGGATGATTTCTGGGAAGGGAAGACTCCTGGGGTGTCCAACGTCCCGAAGCAGTGTGGAGCCAGTACGCTGCTCCCCAGACTAAGAGGCTGGCGTCCGTGGTCAGGAGTAGCCAGTCCACTTGGGGGAGAAAAACTCCTTCTCGATATGGAAGAGGACTGAAGCCACCAGTAAAGCGCATACCTGACTGAAGGTGTCAGGTGAAAAGTTTGTCCAAGGAAAAAAGGGCTCTTGTCCCAGGCGGCTAGAAGCGCAAGCTGCAGTGGGCGGTGGTGTGGCTAAGCGAGCAGCACTGCCTCTATAGCCGCCGCTATCGTACCTAGCACTCTCATACTGAATCGTATAAAGTGACAGGAGTACGTAGAGGGCAGTGTACCGCTTGTTGTAGAGCCGTCGCCTTGACTTGAGGGAGAAATATCAAGCCCAGAAGAGTGTCCAGGGACATGCCCAGGGAGGTGACGGATTTTGACGCAACCGGGGATGATTTGACTGAAGTCAGAAGCCGCCCTAAGCGGGATAGGGTGCCCACAGAGATCTGCACGCTGGTTGAGCCCTTGATGAGGAGGTCATCCAAGCAAGGCAAAACAGCCACTCTCCTGGCGTGAAGGGCACTCATGGCGGCCGCCATGACCTTAGTTAAGACCCTTGGTGCTGTTTCAGAGCCGAGGGTAGGGCCACAAATGAAAACAAGAAGTCCTGAACCGCGAAGCGGAGAAACTTTGGTGAGCTGGAGCGATGGGTATGTGCAGGTACGCGTCCCTGAAGCTAGGGAAGCAAGGAATTCTCTTTCGACCATAAAGGTTATAATGGACCCTAGGAAGTCCATTCTGAATCTCCTTACGTGCACATGTTTGCTCAGGTGTTAGAGGTCCAGGATGGGACGAACTGACCAGTCTTTCTTTGGCGACCACGATAGGTATAGCCTTGAACCTCTCACCGTCCGGAACAGGTACCATCACCCCCGCCGTTTGGAGGGAGTGGATTGCTGAGGAGAAGGCCTCGTGGTGTTTTGGAGCGTTTGGGGGGGTTTGAGAGAAAAGACTGACCAGGGGACCGGGTCCAGAACTCAACGTGGTAACCGGAAGACACAAGGTATCACACCCATTTGTGGTCTGAGGCAGCGGCCCAGATGGAGAAGGACGAGACTTCTCGGTCTTTGTCTAGACTGCCAGGACGAGGTGGACTCGGGGAGGGCTAAGAAGGTCGGACCCTGAGTGTCTAGTAAAAAAACATCCTGGGCTAGAGTTGGGGGAGAGAGGTACTCTTTTCCTCCCGTGGCGTCAGACCAAAAAAAAAAAAAAGAGCCTGTCCAGACGATCGGCAAACCATCGGTCTGGAAAGGAGTACTGTGAGAGGCTTCTTAGAGACCGAGTCCACTCTCCATTATCTGAACCAGAGGGCCTTACGGATGGCTATGGTATTTGAGGCGGCAATAACTGCACAAAGTAGCAGCGCCGAGGGAGGCCTGCATGAGGTACTCCGCCGCCGCAGCAATGTGAACAGTTACATCTGTGAGGGTCTGGTCTGAGGAAAACTGGTAGTCCTGGTGCCTGTGCGACCCACACGGAAGGGGAGAGGGACCCGCGGCCTCGAGGCAGAGCGATCGAGCTGCTCCACTTGTCTGTCTGTCGGGTCCTTGAAGGAGGATCCATCAAGTAAAAGACAGGAGGGTCCTTCAGGCAGGCGGAAGCCGGGTGAGGGTCCACCGAGGCTGGATCGGCCCAGCCCTTAGAGACAGCTAAGCCAAAGGGGTACCGGGACTCTATGAGTTTACGGATACCGAAGTGGCGTCAAAAAGCTCTTTTTTTTTTTTTGAAGTTTCTTCACCCTTTTAAAGGAGACCGCAGGGTCAGTAGTAGTGGATGGGAGATCTTCCACATGCAGAGTTTTGGTAGATTGCTGCAATAAGGGAGTCCATCGCAGCTTGATCGCTCGGGGAGGTTGAAACCAAGGAATCATCCCGGTACAAACATCATTCCCCTTCTTCCGGCTCCTCAGAGACCGCGGAACATGTGGGAGAACCCCATCTGTGAACCCCAGAGGGAGACCCATGGGGGTCATGCCCTTTTTCTGATCTGAAACCGGTGAAGCAGAGGGCTGATTCTTATCAGAAGGACACTCTATAGAGGTGTCATCAGGCTGCGTTCTGTCCAGGGGCCCCGAGGGGTGTAGGACGATGTTGCATAGCCAGCACCAGGTTCTGGGAACTGTGCCCATTCTGGTGGACTGGGAGCCATAGGCTCTGGGATGGCAGCGGTTGCTGCGGTGGTGGCGGGGGGGGGGGGCTACAAGGGCACCGGACTCACAGAAGGAAGAGATGCTATCATCCCCTAGTAGCTCAGCGTGGCAGGATACATTAATAGACTTATAGTTGTTGCTGTAGTTGTGCAGGGCATAAAACATGTGACTGCAGCCCCTGGCTGATGAGCCACAAACTCTGATTGTAATGAGGGAGCAATGCTCTGCAGAGTTAATATGTAAGTGAGGCTATAACTCATCCAGAACCCTGATGACCCTTTCCCCCTCCTGCGTCACAGTTCCTGTGGGAAGGAGGAAGCCAGCTCTGAGAGACGCCCACAGGCTCTGATCACAACAAGAGGGAGCAATGCTCTGCAGCAATGCTCTGCAGATCCTGTGTGAGGAGGGTTACGCACGCTTTCGTGAGGGAGCGTGGCTTATCGAGTGTCGTAGGGGGCAGGGCTTAGCTCTGACAAGAAGGCATGAGAAAATATAATAAACAAAAAAATGGTGGGAAGGGACTCCCCTTCCCCCCCTCCAGCCCTGTACAACAATGGTGGACAGAAAAACCTCTATAAGTGTACTGCAGCTGCGGGTGCACTTAGTCCAGGGAGTTGTCCCCTCCCCCCGCCACAGGTGGAATGCTCTGCAGGTGTCTGCAATCACAGCCCATGTGCATCCAGTCAGTGTGACCTTTGCTCCAGTTTCCTGTTAGGGAGCCAAATCACAGCCCATGTGCATCCAGTCAGTGTGACCTTTGCTCCAGTTTCCTGTCAGGGAGCCAGTGTGCAGATTCTGACGCCTGCTGTGCCCGGTCACAGAACGTGTATCAACTCAGAGCCTGCCAGAGGGACTGAGGAATGCTCTGGGGCTCTGGAAAAAATAGGAATTATCTCACCTCAGCTCCTGTGGAGATGGCAGTCTGGTCACGCTGGTGCGGAGCGAATATCAACTCAGAGCCTGCAAGAGGACTGAGGAAGTTTTTAATCTGCTCTGGGATCTGGAAAATCAGTGCCATGAGACCTGTCGTCCAGTGAGTAACAGCCCAGGATCCAGCGTCGCAGGAGGTGGTACGGGGAGGCAACACTCCGCGTTCCCGCCTGTTGATGGTTTTGGGAAATCAGTCCCCGAAGGAACGGTCGCCCTCTAAAAACAAAAAATTCTTGCTGCAGTAGTCTGCAGAGATGTGCCTCCTATAGACACTAAGCTAAAACTGAGATTGCCTGGCCCGGCCAGGGGGTGTATACTGCAGGGGAGGAGCTATGCTTTTGCATCTACTTAGTGTCATCCTATGGATAGGCAGCATAACACCCATGGTCCTGTGTCCCCCAATGAGGCGTCAGAGAAAAAAAAAAATTCACTCTAATTGGCGAGGATAAATAACCATTTTCTCTTTTTGCCATCTGCTACACATTCATTTCTTGATGATAGTTTTAGTTCAAAATGGTAACTACATCCCTTGATGTGTATAGTTTCCAAAATGTTATCAGTTCAAGGGGTTTCATCTAAACTAATTCCTCCAGGGCTCTGCAAATGCAATATGGTGAAAAGCCATTTCAGAAAAATTTGCACTTTAAGGCCTCAGACACACATCCGTGCCGCCGGTACGTGTTTGGTACGTTTTTGCACGTACCACCGGCATGGAGACACATAGACCAATGCTACCCTATGGTAGCAGGCACACACACGTAAAAACACACGGAACGTGTGTCCGTGTCATTTGTACGTGTGTGCGTTTTCCAACACGCTCGACATGTCTGTTTTTCTTTGGGATCACGCAGACACAGAGACGCTAAAGTCAATTGGTCCGTGCCTGCACGGTCGGCACACGTAGTATGTTCAGAATGGCTCCAAGGATATGAGAACCAATTAAATGACCAAAAGGTAAAGATAGCTACACTCATTCAATAACAAAAACCTATAAAACGTGAGTGACCAAGCCAAATAAAAATATATATAATCTTTATTGAAAATCATTAAAACAAACATGTAGGACAAACAATGATGAGGACACATTCAGTTAACCTCAGGTAAACAGAAATATACAAACAATAAATAGCAAATATGCATACTGGCTGTGTGTCAAAAAGGCATAAGATAGTGCACCAGAAAAAATACTGTCAAGTTTCTTAGGGAGCCGAAAGTCTTTGGGTAGATAAGAAATGTCCCAAAGAACGCCTATGAAATAGGACTATATTAAATGCAAGCTGAACAAAGCTTAGTCCTTCACTAAAGACTAGAAGTATGAGATCCGCATTCCCATTACCGCAACACGTGGCATATATCAAGGAAAGCCAAGAGAGCATATGTCTATGATAATAACAGGATTGTAATCCTATAGGATGTAAGTGTAATGGTTATAAAAACATAGAAAAATCAAGTGGTATAACCACAAAGTGTTTCCCAAATGCCTACAGTCCCAAAAGGGAGGGACAGGATCTCAACCACACATATAGGGATGAAGACAGAAACCGACACAAAAAAAAAAAAAAGTGCCAGAATGACACTGTAGCAACAGGGCTAGACTAAGGAAGTCATATTCCCAGTGTTATAATGCACCTTAACACTGGGTTATCAGCCCACAATGACACACACCAAACCCTCAGGTTAACATCATTTTGGTGTGTGTCATTGTGGGCTGATAACCCAGTGTTAAGGTGGGTCTTTATGGCTGGTTTTGTGCCTTTGTAAGGTGTAAACACTGTTGGTATTGTAAGCCATGCCGCCTTCTTTGTTTGTTATAATCCTCTTCATGCATTATAACACTGGGAATATGACTTCCTTAGTCTAGCCCTGTTGCTACAGTGTCATTCTGGCACTTTTTTTTTTTTTTTTTTTTTTGTGTCGGTTTCTGTCTTCATCCCTATATGTGTGGTTGAGATCCTGTCCCTCCCTTTTGGGACTGTAGGCATTTGGGAAACACTTTGTGGTTATACCACTTGATTTTTCTATGTTTTTATAAC
This sequence comes from Anomaloglossus baeobatrachus, assembly GCF_048569485.1. Taxonomy (NCBI): domain Eukaryota; kingdom Metazoa; phylum Chordata; class Amphibia; order Anura; family Aromobatidae; genus Anomaloglossus; species Anomaloglossus baeobatrachus. The sequence continues at coordinate 423,909,053 of NC_134353.1, forward strand.
CATTACACTTACGTCCTATAGGATTACAATCCTGTTATTATCATAGACATATGCTCTCTTGGCTTTCCTTGATATATGCCACGTGTTGCGGTAATGGGAATGCGGATCTCATACTTCTAGTCTTTAGTGAAGGACTAAGCTTTGTTCAGCTTGCATTTAATATAGTCCTATTTCATAGGCGTTCTTTGGGACATTTCTTATCTACCCAAAGACTTTCGGCTCCCTAAGAAACTTGACAGTATTTTTTCTGGTGCACTATCTTATGCCTTTTTGACACACGGCCAGTATGCATATTTGCTATTTATTGTTTGTATATTTCTGTTTACCTGAGGTTAACTGAATGTGTCCTCATCATTGTTTGTCCTACATGTTTGTTTTAATGATTTTCAATAAAGATTATATATATTTTTATTTGGCTTGGTCACTCACGTTTTATAGGTTTTTGGCTCCAAGGATAGATACAGAGAGGCTGATTGGGGAAGTAGAGAGGCATCCAGAGTTATGGGACACACGTGTGGATGGATACCACGACAGGTTGATGGTGGAGAGAGCCTGGATGTCTGTGGCTGAACAAGTCTACCCCAGGAATGGATGGTCTCAATGCACCCCTGGAAGGAAAGCTAAATATGGTGAGTACAGACATTTTTATGGCTTCTATCCTTACCTAAATGTGCTCAATCAGTAGGCAGAATGTCTATATATTGAAACAGAATATTAGGCATTTATTAATGGTCCTGACTCATTTGAAGCTACACTGGAGACACACATACAGTAAAATGTGGATATTTTTGGTTTGATAGTAGTTTTCTCTATTGTTTAAGCTGATTACATGGATATATGACATGTCATGCATTAAATGCACTTCACACAGACATTTCAGGTTGTAAAACCAACTGGCCTAGATGTCCACATAGTCACAGACCTATATAAATTTGTTGTGTAAGCTACATTCATATACACAATGGTAGACCCAAATATGTCTGCTATAGTTGTTTATTTGTAAGTTAGAAAGTATGCATAGACTAAATGTTTTTCGATTGGATTGTTTTTTTTAACAAATGTGAACATATGGCAATGCATGTAGTTGTGGTCATTATAAGTTCTCCTTTTTATTTTTGCTTTAATATTTTATTTAAACATAAATTTAACATGATTTTGTAATGTATCTTTGTATTTTACAAACAGGGGTATGTTGGGTTGCTCATGGGTTTATACTTACAAATCATGCATGACGTTATTTTGTGGAGACACACTGTTTTGTTTTTTAACTTTTGTTTTAAAATTTGCTGCAATGTGTTTGTTTGAGTTTTGTTCGTTAGAATAAAAGAAAAAGAGGGGCGTGGCCTGCACTCTGATGGCACTGGTCACCTAGGAACTGAGCTCCAGCGACAGTGGCTCAGAAACATCTCAGAACAGCTCACCAGAGACTCCAAATTCTCCCTTCATGGTGGGTAATCACAGAGATAACCCCCTGGAGCTAGATATGACAGAGGGGAAAGTCCCAAAAGAGGCCTTCTCCAGGGAAAGTGACAGATTTCTTTATCAGTGCTGGAAGAGATAAGATGGCCGCATCCTCCTCCACTGCTTCAACAGGCTCATCGAGGAGGGGCTCCACGGCTGCTTCAGACCTTGACACTGATAATGCTGACATTCCACTTACCAAGCGCACAATGCAGAAGCTTCTCAGTGCCCTCCGTGCCGTACTGCAAGAGGACTGGAAAGGCATGGTAGCTGAGCTGCGTGGAGATATTACAGCCATAGGAACCCACACCTCTCACATTGAAACAAATATGGAGGAGCTCACAAGATCCAATAACAGCCTCATAGATGTCAATGCAGACCTGGAAGAGCAAGTACAGGGGCTGCAAACTAAAATCCTGGATCTGGAGGACCGATCTCGCCGGAAGAATATAAGAATAAGAGGGATTCCGGAGGATATACCAGACGGAGGATTGCAGAGCTTTTTGATATCCTTGCTGCAGGAGGCCTTGCCAGATCTGGGCCCAAATGATTTCATAATAGACAGGATTCACAGAGTCCCAAAACCAAAAGTTCTTACTGCTGAGGCCCCTCGGGATACCTTAGCTCGCCTGCATTTCTACAAAACCAAGGAAGCCCTGCTACAAGCTCTGAGGAAGAAGCCATCACTGCCTGAGAAATTCCGCCTTATATCCATTTTCTCTGATCTGTCGGCTGGAACTCTGGCAAAACGGAGAGAATTTGCTCCTTACACCAAGATCTTAAGAGATGAAGCTATCGCCTACAGATGGGGCTTCCCTGTCAAAATCCTGATCACCCGGGCAGGGAACACCCACGTGTGTCACTCGCCAAACCAGCTGGCTAGGCTCCTTTCTTCGTGGAACTTGGTGAATCTCCCAGACAGATCTCTGAGAGCCGCAGGGAGAAAATTAATGAAGAGTGGTCCGTAGCGTGAGTTATCTAATATTTCGAGTCGTGGTTGTGACTTAGTTATTTTTCTTGAAGGCCCTCTGGATATGGTTCATCCAGGTCCTTTTGGCCCCCAGGGCGGCAATTTCCTATCATGCCGCTGGTTCTTTTTTGGACTTTTTTTTTCCTTTTGGACAAATATTGGTTATGCGTGTTATGTTCTACCTAACCTTCCTTTCCCTCCTTGCAATCTTAGCCAAGAGACTCTAATTCTAGCATAATGGTGTTAAACTGTATGTCTATAAATGTAAAAGGTCTAAATTCGCCAGCTAAGAAGTCTATGTTCTAGCGGGAAGTGTCAAGATCAAAATGTGATGTGATTTGCGGAAAGGAATCACATCTTCTCCAAAATGACACGTATCGGCTGAATAATCCTAAACTCCCATTTATTATACATGCAAAAAAAAAAAAAGGCAGGTGTATTTATTTGTGTAAAAAAATACTGTCTCTTTCACTATGCTAGCCCAGCACTCAGATCCTGACGGCAGATATGCTATTCTAAATTGCTCCATAAATGGGTCCAGGTATACTATTGCATCTCTATATGCCCCCAATACAGGCCAGATCTGTTTCTTGCGCAAATTGCTGATTAAACTCTCAGCAGTCACGGGAGGAAAGCAAATAATTTGCAGAGACTACAATATGTTAATGTCAAGCTCCTTAAACAGTTCGAATGCTGCTGTACAAAGGAAAGAGATGAGAGTAGTGGTCTCAGAATGGCATCTTCATGATATATGGAGATACCATCAAACAAATGAAAGAGACTACACATACTTCTCACTTCGGTTCCTCTCCTACAGCCGATTGGACTATTTTCTGGTAGACAGTACACTTATTACAGACTGTTCAGATTCTAAAATTGGAATAATATCATGGTCGGATCATGCCCCCATTTATTTGACTATTCGAGAGCAAGATCGCTCGCCTATATTTGACCGGTGGCAAATGAATGATTCCCTTCTAGCTTCCAAACAACTAGCTGAGGAACTAAGATCTGACCTCAACGAATTTTTCAAATTTAATGATAATAATGAAGTAAAAGAGGAGTCATTGTGGTCCTCTCACAAAGCTTATATTAGGGGGTCATTCATAAAAATCGGCACTAGGGAGAAAAAAAGACGTCAGGCAGCTTCCAAAGCTATCCTAAACCAAATCAAATTTCCTTGACTCTCTTAATAAATCCTCCCCAAGTCCCTCTGTTTCGAACGATCTCAGAAAACTAAGACTACAGCTCCGCCAATTGCTCTTGGTGGACTATGAGAAAAATTTGAGAGCTTTTAAGTTAAAATTTTATGCCATGGGTGACAGGGCAGGAGCCTTATTAGCCAGGAGAGTAAAAAAAAAAAAAAAAAAAGAGAAGTACAAAAAAATAGAGTTCCTTATATCAGGCCCTCATTAAAAAAATTCGCAACCCAACAGAAATCGCCAATGCATTTGCTGACTTTTACCAATCACTATACAACCTTAAAGATGACCTCACCGCCCCAAAACCCTCCCAAGACACAATTAGTTCCTTTTTAAATAGCATTAACCTCCCCCGGTTATCCACAGATCAGCTAAAATTGCTCAATGTGCCCTTCTCTATACAAGAAGTTCGCCAAGCAATTAATTCGGCAAAAAGAAACTCAGCTCCTGGCCCAGACGGGCTCACTAACACATATTAAACAATTCACTAACATTCTGAATTTAAGATAAGTGCATAGTTTCAACACAATTACATAGTTTGACACAAGAACATAGTTTGAATTTATCCTTATACGTTTTCCATTGTTTTTTTTTTCTCTTTGTTTTACTACTTTAACGTTTATCCCCATTTAATAGGTGCTCCATGGACAATGCTACCAGGTGTGTATCTTGTCAGATGTATGCATGCCTTGAGCAGCCGTTCGAGGGTGACTATGTCTGCACTCGATGCAAGCATGTTGCGTATTTGGAAGCCAAGGTAACTGATCTAAATAAGCAGCTTGCAACACTAAGGGGTATTGCAAACCTGGAGAGGAGTTTAGAGCTCACTGAGCTTTCTCTGGCTGGGGCCAGTGATATGGAGGAGGGTGGAGGTGGGGAAGATCAGGACCCAGAGGTAGGTAGCTGGGTAACAGTTAGAAGAAGAGGTAGGGGGAAAAGTGTCAGGGAGCCTAGTCCTGACCTGGCACAACCTAGTAAATATGCCTGTTTGGCTGATATTAGGAATGAAGGGCCTGGACTAGGGTCACTACAGCAGGATGTTGCTCCTAGCAACCAGGAAAACAACTGCTGTAGGAAGGAGGGAAATAGGAGTGCAGCAAAGCCCAGACAGATGTTGGTGGTAGGGGACTCTATAATTAGGCGGACAGACAGGGTCATCTGTCGCCGAGACCGTGAATGCCGAACAGTGTGTTGTCTGCCGGGTGCTCGGGTTCGGCATATTGCGGATCGGATAGACAGATTGCTGGGTGGGGCTGGGGAAAACCCAGCGGTCATGGTGCACATTGGTACTAATGACAAAGTTAGAGGCAGGTGGAAGGTCCTTAAAAATGATTACAGGGAACTAGGAGAGAAGCTGAAGTCCAGGACCTCCAAGGTGGTGTTTTCAGAAATACTACCGGTGCCACGAGCGTCACTAGAAAGACAGCGGGAGCTTAGGGAGATAAATATGTGGCTTAGAAATTGGTGGAGGAAGGAAGGGTTCGGGTTCATGGAGAACTGGGCCGACTTCTCAGTCGGCTACAGGCTCTACGGTAGGGACGGGCTGCACCTCAATGGGGAAGGTGTAGCTGTGCTGGGGGAGAAAATGGTCAGACGGATGGAGGAGCTTTTAAACTAGGATCGGGGGGGAGGGAGGGTAGTGGAGCAAATAAGGGGATAGATAGAGCAGATAGAGACAGGGAGACGGTAGGGGTCAATGAAGGATTAGGGGGGATGGGACATACAAGGAACGTAGGGAGGCTAGGAGTAATAAAGGTGTTAATAGGATTAAATGTCTACTGGCAAATGCAAGAAGTCTTGCAAACAAAATGAATGAATTGGAGACTCTTATGTCAACCATGGATTATGATGTGGTGGGCATTACGGAAACCTGGCTGGATGAAAGCCATGACTGGGTGACAAACATACAGGGTTATAGTACATTTAGGAAGGACAGGAAAGGCCAGAAAGGTGGTGGGGTGTGTATATTTATTAAATCTAACCTAAAACCTGTGTTGTATGATGACATTGAGGGGAACAGCAACAATGTAGAGTCAGTATGGGTAAATGTACATGGGGAGGGGAATAATGGAAAAATGCTAATTGGAGTTTGCTATAAGCCTCCTAACATACCTGAACAAATAGAGGGTGAAATGCTGGAACAAATTGAAAAGGCACCTAATAATAATAATCGGGTTCTTATTATGGGGGATTTCAACTATCCAGACATTCAGTGGGACATAGAATCTTCTGGTTCTGCTAAAAGCTGTAAGTTCTTATCTACTATTCAAGACCATTTCCTCTCTCAGATGGTAGGTGAACCGACCAGGGGAGATAATTTGCTAGATCTGGTCCTGTCAAATAGACCGGATACAATTTCAGATCTACAGGTCCGGGAGCACTTGGGCACCAGCGATCATAATATGGTAAGCTTCAACATAATATTCAATAGAACATTTCAAAGGGGAAATGCTAAAACCTGGAATTTTAGGAAAGCTGATTTCAACAAATTAAGGGAAGAGCTTAAATGTGTAGATTGGGACAAAGTCATGGTAACTGGGGATACCGAACATAAATGGGGTAAGTTTAAGGATATACTACTAGAGTCCTGTAAAAAACGTATACCCTCTGGTAATAAAATGTCCAGGAATAAAAAGAAACCACTATGGATAAATAAGACTGTACAAAGTATAATAAAACAAAAACAAAGGGCATTTAAAATCTTAAAGGCTGAGAATACAGAAATAGCATTTCAGAAGTATAAAGATATCAATAGGAAATGTAAAAAAGAAATCAAACAAGCAAAATTAGCTACTGAAACAAAAATCGCCAATGACATTAAAATAAATCCCAAAATCTTTTATAAATACATTAATGCCAAAAGGAAAACAAAGGATAGTATCGGCCCCTTAAAATATAACAACAAGTTAGTTATAGAGGACAAACAAAAGACTGAGATATTAAATAGGCATTTCTCATCTGTATTCACCAAGGAACTGACTGTACCAGGGATCATTCAACAAGTGAAAAATCAAAGTCCACCACCCGAAATAATTAATTTAACACAAGATGAAGTACGCCTACGTCTGAGTAAATTAAACATTGACAAATCCCCAGGGCCAGATGGCATTCATCCACGAATATTGAGGGAATTGAGCTCCGTAATCGACAGACCGCTCTATCTCATCTTTTTAGACTCACTTGTAACAGGATACGAATGAAAAAACCAGAGTATATAGCAAAAAAATTTTTAAAAAAAGGATTTATTTTATTGAAAATATCTTTTTAAAAAACATTTTATAAGAGAAATATAGGAAAAAAGGGGGATTTTTGCCACTAAACAATCCCTCCAAGAACCACTTGAATTCACATATGTGTGTATCACAGTAAACCACAAAATATTCACTAAAAATTGTAATTTCTCAATACATATAACATGCTAAAAGCAGGAGAACAAAACCCCTAAGAGAGAATTTTTGCATATCCACAATGGAATATATTTTTGTGCAATTCCAAGGAAAGGAATATGAGAACCAAGCAGTGGTTTGTAAACCTCAAAATAGTAAATGGTGCTAGCACTTTCCCGTAAAAAATATAGTATCAACAAGCAGATAGAAAAATATATATTGCCAATATGGCTTTTCCAGACAAAAGCATTTTAATTAAGATGGAATTCATAGATTCACTTGCCCATATAAGAAAAATAAGAATGCCTATAAGGGAGGTGTACACAAGAGGGCAGTGAAATCCCAATACAACAATATATAGCTATTTGTCTTAGAAGAAATATACAAGTGCTTGTTTGAATATAAAGGGAAGAATGCCAGTCACAAAAAAATAAGAGGAAAACAAGATACCGGATACACATGCAGTCAGGGAGAGTACTGATACCAGACTGCCGAATACCAACGGAGAGTGGATGGAGGGATAATTACCCTGACGGCCGTTTCGCCTAGGGCTTCTTCGTGAGGGTAGTGAGGGGTGTACAAGGTTAGAGTTTTATATCACTCACCTAAGTGGTAAACTCGGCGCTCATGACCGCGATTCCGGACCAGAAGCACATGCTGCGGCGTCCGACGTCACTTCCGCCCGCTCTAAACAGAGGGGAGGGAAGCAAGTTACAGGACGCGTAGGCATGGTAACGGTCACGTGAACCGCGGGCAGAGCGCGCACCACAGGAAAAACAGTGTGCAGCATGAATCGCCGCCCCACTCCCAAAGGGGAGAGATGCAGGGAAAGAGGCAACACAGTGTTGATATATATAACATTGAATAATTAGAATATGGAGTACCGTATATAGACCATACATGAGGAGAAAAGTTACAAAAGCCATATAGTGCGATTACAATACAAAACAATACAAATAAACAAGATGCACGCATGTGCATATACAAATAATTATAAAAAGTGAATGTGTTCAAGTGATCAACAGATGTGATGGTGAGATGATTGTAAGATCATATATAATTAAATAAATAATGATATATGTATTCAAACAAAAATAATATATCTCATAAAAAAATTCCCTACGAGATATAAATGTGTAATATAAATATTAAAATAAAAAGTGAAAAATAATAATAAAAAGTGAATGGATATATAAAAAAATGTATAAAAATATGAAATAAATGTGATACATAAAATTGCATAAATAACCAAAAATTATTATAATACATATACATGCATATAAATCCACCCTCACATACACATAAATACACACACATAAAAATACACATGCATACACATACATATACACATACACATACACATACACATATATATATATACACACACACATATATACACACACACATACACATATATATAAAAATTGAAAGTGATATAATTCTATATGTGTTGATTAATAAAATTATTTCATTTTATGTAATGAAAATCCGTATATGGAACAAGACTGTGCAGTTATGTTGTGCACATATAATACACAGTGTTAATAATACCACACAGATATTCACTCAGTCGCACGCATATGTGCACATACACATGTGCACACATACACACATGCACACATTCAACATACAACATAGTGTGCAATTGTTCCTCTACATGTAATCAGTCTTCCTTAAAGTCACTATTCCTCCAAGAAAAAATCTAAAAGAAAAAAGGAAAAAGATGAGAATTAAAAACAAGAAAAACAATGAAAATTAAAATAATTTTTATTGAATTAAAAAGCTATAAAAGGATAAAAAACGACACCCTACTAGATCAGTGGTTTTATAAAATGACGCAAAACTGAGTACTTCGTTCAGACCATTTGGTCGAATACTATCAATAGTCATGATCCATTTTGTTTCTAATTGAGAGAGCTTTTTCTTCATATCCCCTCCTCGTTGATCTTGGGGAATACAATCGATACCAAAGGCCCGTAAAAGACTGCCATTACAGGCATGTGTCAGTTTCAAATGTTTCGCCAAAGGTTTCAAGGTGGAAATGTCATCAACATCTATAGCATGGTTAATATCCCTGACGTGTTCTCGTATTCGTACTTTGAGAGGTCGGGAAGTCAGTCCTACGTACATCTTCTTACAAGGACAAAAGGCGCAATACACCACATGTGTTGTGTTGCAAGTGATGTGTCTGGTAATCCTAAATTCTCGTGTTCCATTTGCAGATGTAAAATGAGTATTCCTAATCATATTAGGGCATGCAATACATGTGCCACAGGGATAAAAGCCCCATTTAGGTCCCTTGGATCCAAAAATCACAGACGGTTTCGATCCCTCATAGTTGCTGTGTGTTAGCAAATCCTTTAGATTATTAGACCTCCTATAAGTTATATTAGGTCTGTTCATGGTGCATTTACTCAAGGTGTTATCTGCCCGAATAATGGGCCAAAATTTTTTAAGAGCTTCTGCCACCTCCTTCCATCTGCAACTATAGGTTGAAATAAACCTTACCTGCTGTATAGATTCTTCTCGTCGCCTGGGGCAAAGTAACTCATCCCTATTGCTTTTCATAGCACGTTGATATCCTCTCTTGATAGATCTTCTGGAATATCCTCTGTCGTGGAATCTGGAAGCCAAATCTTCAGCCTGTTTTAAAAATGTAGATTTAGATGAACATATCCGACGTGTCCTGAGAAATTGGCCTGTTGGAATGCTTTGTATTAAAGCCTGTGGATGGGATGAGGTTGCATGTAAAAACGAGTTTACTGCTGTAACTTTTCTAAATACCTCAGTCTGAAGCATGCCCTCATCATCCTTCTTCAGGCGAACATCCAAAAAGTCGATGGTAAACTGGTCATAATGGGAGGTCATCTTTGCATTAATTTGATTTTTATTCAATTGTTCCGTAAATGTCAATAAATCCTCCTCACTACCCTGCCAAATCAAAAAAACATCGTCAATGTATCTTGTCCACATTAACACAAATTCTGTCCCTGATAACGGATGTGACTGAAAGATCTCCCTCTCCCACAGCCCCAGGAACAAATTAGCATATGAGGGCGCAAAAGACGCCCCCATAGCTGTGCCCTGGAGCTGTAGGTAGGGGACATCCTTAAAGAGGAAGAAATTATGCTTGAGGGAGAAGTCAAGCAAAGAAATCAAAAAAGTCTTAAAGGATGGTTCCAAATTCGTGGTGTTCAGAAAAAACCGGACAGCTCCAATGCCATCCTCATGGCGAATTGATGTATATAATGACTCTACATCGAGTACAACCAGCCACATATCATCCTCCAAATGAATGTTTGACACTTTGTTCAAAAATTCATTGGTATCTTTCAAGAATGAAGGCAATGACTCTACCAAAGGTTTGAGATGAAAATCAAGGAACTTACCCACAATCTCACACATACTGCCATTCCCTGAAACAATTGGCCGTCCAGGTGGCATATGTAGATCCTTATGGATTTTCGGTAAGAGGTACAAACACGCAGTACGTGGATTACATGTAGAGGAACAATTGCACACTATGTTGTATGTTGAATGTGTGCATGTGTGTATGTGTGCACATGTGTATGTGCACATATGCGTGCGACTGAGTGAATATCTGTGTGGTATTATTAACACTATGTGTATTATATGTGCACAACATAACTGCACAGTCTTGTTCCATATACGGATTTTCATTACATAAAATGAAATAATTTTATTAATCAACACATATAGAATTATATCACTTTCAATTTTTATATATATGTGTATGTGTGTGTGTGTATATATGTGTATATATATATATATATATATATATATATATATATGTATGTGTATGTGTATATGTATGTGTATGCATGTGTATTTTTATATGTGTGTATGTGTGTATTTATGTGTATGTGAGGGTGGATTTATATGCATGTATATGTATTATAATAATTTTTGCTTATTTATGCAATTTTATGTATCACATTTATTTCATATTTTTATACATTTTTTTATATATCCATTCACTTTTTATTATTATTTTTCACTTTTTATTTTAATATTTATATTACACATTTATATCTCGTAGGGAATTTTCTTATGAGATATATTATTTTTGTTTGAATACATATATCATTATTTATTTAATTATATATGATCTTACAATCATCTCACCATCACATCTGTTGATCACTTGCACACATTCACTTTTTATAATTATTTGTGTATGCACATGCGTGCATCTTGTTTATTTGTATTGTTTTGTATTGTAATCGCACTATATGGCTTTTGTAACTTTTCTCCTCATGTATGGTCTATATACGGTACTCCATATTCTAATTATTCAATGTTATATATATCAACACTGTGTTGCCTCTTTCCCTGCATCTCTCCCCTTTGGGAGTGGGGCGGCGATTCATGCTGCACACTGTTTTTCCTGTGGTGCGCGCTCTGCCCGCGGTTCACGTGACCGTTACCATGCCTACGCGTCCTGTAACTTGCTTCCCTCCCCTCTGTTTAGAGCGGGCGGAAGTGACGTCGGACGCCGCAGCATGTGCTTCCGGTCCGGAATCGCGGTCATGAGCGCCGAGTTTACCACTTAGGTGAGTGATATAAAACTCTAACCTTGTACACCCCTCACTACCCTCACGAAGAAGCCCTAGGCGAAACGGCCGTCAGGGTAATTATCCCTCCATCCACTCTCCGTTGGTATTCGGCAGTCTGGTATCAGTACTCTCCCTGACTGCATGTGTATCCGGTATCTTGTTTTCCTCTTATTTTTTTGTGACTGGCATTCTTCCCTTTATATTCAAACAAGCACTTGTATATTTCTTCTAAGACAAATAGCTATATATTGTTGTATTGGGATTTCACTGCCCTCTTGTGTACACCTCCCTTATAGGCATTCTTATTTTTCTTATATGGGCAAGTGAATCTATGAATTCCATCTTAATTAAAATGCTTTTGTCTGGAAAAGCCATATTGGCAATATATATTTTTCTATCTGCTTGTTGATACTATATTTTTTACGGGAAAGTGCTAGCACCATTTACTATTTTGAGGTTTACAAACCACTGCTTGGTTCTCATATTCCTTTCCTTGGAATTGCACAAAAATATATTCCATTGTGGATATGCAAAAATTCTCTCTTAGGGGTTTTGTTCTCCTGCTTTTAGCATGTTATATGTATTGAGAAATTACAATTTTTAGTGAATATTTTGTGGTTTACTGTGATACACACATATGTGAATTCAAGTGGTTCTTGGAGGGATTGTTTAGTGGCAAAAATCCCCCTTTTTTCCTATATTTCTCTTATAAAATGTTTTTTAAAAAGATATTTTCAATAAAATAAATCCTTTTTTTAAAATTTTTTTCGCTATATACTCTGGTTTTTTCATTGGTATCCTTCAACTCTAGAGTTAGCATTGTTGTGATTGGGCCAATAATTCGGTATCACTTGTAACAGGGTTGGTGCCTCAGAATTGGAGGATTGCTGATGTGGTACCGATATTTAAGAAAGGTAAGAGGGTAGATCCAGGCAACTACCGTCCAGTAAGCCTGACATCAGTAGTATGCAAAGTTTTTGAGGGCATTTTAAGGGATGACATGCAAAAATATATTGCAGAAAATAATATGATAACTGACAAACAGCATGGATTCATGAAAGATAAGTCGTGTCTAACCAACCTGTTGGGGTTCTATGAGGGGGTAAGTTCAAACCTGGATATTGGTAATGCAGCTGATGTGATTTATTTGGACTTTGCAAAGGCATTTGATACTGTACCACATAATAGCCTTATACTAAAGCTCCAGAAGCAAGGACTAGGGGACACAATATGCAACTGGGTAAGGAATTGGCTAAAAGATAGGAAACAAAGAGTAGTCATAAATGGTACATTCTCTAAATGGGCTATAGTCAGCAGTGGGGTGCCGCAGGGATCTGTGCTTGGACCGATTCTTTTTAATCTCTTTATTAATGACCTTGTGGATGGGATTGATAGTACAGTGTCAGTCTTTGCCGATGACACCAAACTATGTAGGATATTAAAAACTGACCTGGATAGTACAATATTACAAAAAGATCTGGATAAGATGACAGAATGGGCAGATACTTGGCAAATGAGATTTAATGTTGATAAATGTAAAGTAATGCACCTAGGACGGAGTAATCCTATAGCTGCGTATACATTAAATGGAAGTAAACTCGGGACTACATAACAGGAGAAGGACTTAGGTATTCTCATTACAAATAAGCTGAGCAGCAGCACTCAATGTCAAGCAGCAGCTGCTAAAGCAAACAAGATTTTAGGGTGTATAAAAAGAGAGATTAGATCCCGTGATCCCAACGTATTGTTACCCCTCTATAAATCACTTGTAAGGCCACATCTGGAATACGGGATCCAGTTTTGGGCTCCACATTTTAAAAAGGACATTCAGAAGTTAGAGTCAGTTCAAAGGCGGGCAACTAGACTATTACGAGGAATGGAAGGCCTCCCATATGATGACAGGTTGAAAAAGTTAGATATGTTTAGCTTAGAAAAAAGACGTCTCAGAGGAGATCTCATTTATATGTATAAATACATGTGTGGTCAATATAAAGGACTGGCACATGACTTATTCCTTCCAAAGACAATACTAAGGACCAGGGGGCACTCACTGCGAGTGGAAGAAAAGCGATTCCGACAGCTAAATAGGAAAGGGTTCTTTACAGTTAGAGCAGTCAGACTGTGGAATGCCCTACCACAAGAGGTAGTAATGGCAGATACTATAACAGCTTTTAAAAAAGGGCTGGATGATTTCCTCAGTACACAAAACATTGTTGGTTATAAATGACTTAGTGACTAAATGTAGAACTGGTGGAGGAAGGTTGAACTAGATGGACCTAGGTCTTTTTTCAACCTAAGTAACTATGTAACTATGTAACTTCTGTCCCCATTTATCCTGAGAATCTTCTCTTGGCAAGAATCAGCAGCTATCTCGCCAAGTAATCTTGAGGCCATAATAACTACCTTACCTAAACCGGGAAAACCCCCAGTAACCCCCAGAAACTTTAGGCCCATATCCCTTTTGAAATGCGATGTAAAATTGTATGCAAAAATTATTTCGGCCAGGATTCATAAAATTCTCCCGAAACTAATTGCTCCAGATCAGGTGGGGTTTGTGGCGGGCAGACAGGCGAAGGATGGAACAAGAAGGATGCTGGACCTGATCGCGCTAGTTGAGAAAAGGAAAACCCCCAGTGTGCTCCTGTCCTTAGATGCAGAAAAAGCGTTCGACAGGGTACACTGGGGTTACCTGAAATTGGTACTAGATAAGTTTGGATTTGAAGGCCCTATTTTATCTGCTATAATGGTGCTTTATTCTAGTCCCAATGCTAAGGTATTGGCGTCCGGGTTTATGTCTCGGAGCTTTGAAATCACTAATGGGACAAGTCAAGGATGCCCCCTCTCCCCTGCTCTCACCATAAAACCCTTGGCCCAGGCCATTTGTGAGTGTCCGCAGATTTCGGGAGTGAAAACGGGCAAGATGGATCATGTGATCAGCTTATATGCAGATGATGTGATCCTATCGTGTACCAATGTGGTGGTGTCCCTAAAGCATATAATGGAGATTTTGACCTCTTTTTCACAAATCTCGTACTACAAACTAAACGTTAATAAATCCCTCATTTTTCCGCTTTTCCTGCCTCCCGCTACCAAAACCGCCTTATCTCAGTTATACCCCTTTAAGTGGGAAGAGGATGGCATCCCTTACCTGGGTATTATACTGGCCCCACTTAAAACCATAATTAAAAAAAAATATGATAGCTCTACATAATTCACTAGAAATTGAACTTGCCCGCCTCACTCTGCTTCCCCTGTCCTGGATGGCAAGAATGCAGACTTTCAAAATGATATGTCTCCCAAAAATCATCTACCTCCTGAGATGCCTCCCCTTGGCAATCCCACACCGCTATCTATCTAAAATCCATTAACTAATGGGAAAATTCATTTGGGCTGGGAAAAAAACAAGAATAGCCCTGCGCTGTATGCATGCACCATTGAATGGCGGAGGCATGGGTATCCCAAATATTCTAACCTATCATAGAGCTGCCATTTTGGAGGCGGCCCGTGACTGGTGGAAAAACGAACTAGACCAGAGATGGTTGCAGATCGAACATTCCTCAATCAATTGTCACACCCCTAAACAGTTCATTGAATCATTAATTCTAGCCCCCTATTCCCATGGTGATATTCTTCCCACAACAGCAACACTGAAGAAAAATTGGAGCGAGTGGAACAGTGTCACAAGCTTTAAGACCAAATATCCCCCTGAGAGCGCTTGAATCCTTCATCCCAAATTTAAACCTTACCTCATGGGTAAAAAAAAAAAGAGCCTGTGGTGTTAGCGGACCTATTTAAAGATGGAGTTTTACTTCCCTACTCAGAGATGTGTGAGAAATTCAATCTTCCTTGGCACAGCTTGTTCCAATTTTTTCAGTTGCGCCACTTTCTCATAAACGCTCCAATCTTCTCCAACCCTCTAGTAGCTGACCCCATCTGAATTAAAAACGTCTTTCAAAATAGTAAAATTAAGGGCCTCTCAAATGTCTATAAATTACTAAATGGCCCGCTAGATGATAAACAACTCCCCTACATGCTTAAATGGGAGAAGGATCTTTCCTCCCCACTCCCAACTCAGGCCTGGCACTCTGCCTCAAAGTGGATCCAAAGATTTTTCTCATGCCTTAAGCATATTGAACTAAAAAAAATCCACCTGAGATGGTATGATTTCCCCACCAAATTAGCAACCTTTCCTCCAAATACGTCCCCACTGTGCTGGAGGGGCTGCCACCACAGAGGTACTTTAAGTCATATGTGGTGGTTCTGCCCAAGGACCTTTGAATTTTGGAATTTAGTTTTTGAAATGACCCGGGAGGTCACTGGTCTCCGGATCCCCCTGTCCCCAGCCCTCGCCGTTCTACATATGGGTATAGACACAATTCCTGACCCCTTTAAAACCATTATCTCCCATTTCCTTATTGCAGATAAGCATTGTATAGCTTACAGGTGGAAGTCCCCGCTGTCCCCAACTAGGACAGAGCTAACAGACAGAACAGACAGGCTGAATCTACAGTGGGTATATGAAACGAGTTTAGCTTCTAGTCTGATAAAGAGGCAGTGCTGGAACAATGGGCCCCCTGGGCGACTTCTCCATATGCCGCGGCTCTCCCGCAACCTTCTAACCCCCCACAGTCGCCAGGCTCCTCTGAACCTTGAAGTAACTTAGAGCTGGCCCCTTGAGACAGATAACCCCAGGGAAAATGCTAGACTCACTAAGGTAATTTATCTATATGGCTGCTCCCCCCCCTCCCCCTATGTTTTTCCTTAGTTATCCCCAGTTCGTACTGTAGGGGTATTTAATGTCCCACAATGATATGTTGATATACCCTATATGTACTCTGTTTTTGTATTGTTACCTGTATGTGGTTTGACATTGTCAAATTTCTTTGTTATATGCTGGAAATTTAATAAAATCTTTATGATTAAAAAAAAGAATAAAGAAATAAAACATTATACTTTATGTTTTTAACAGTGGATTTGGTGAAACTGTGTTGGCGGTCAGCAAGAGACCAATTCCGCCGTGAATTCAACCCTGTTGCAACTTCTGCTGCTGCTTCCAAAAAGAAGAAATATATTCACTGATAGACTCAGCTACCTTATGCCAATTATGGAGGTTCCAAAGTAAGTTTGAATGATGGAATTTTATTGATGTTGTAATTATTATTGTATGGTTCATTAATTTTGTCATCTACCCAAACTGTACCGAGGATAATCTTGAGGACAGTGAGGAGGCGCAGTCCACAGTGTTGTCAGCAACAGTACATCAGCATCTGAGATGGAGCCTACCTCCTATCAACAACCCAAAACACCATCCAGCCAGAAGCAGACGAAGTGTCATCAGATTTGCGTTTGGGAACCAGTCAATCCACTACCCAAATCACGGGCCAGTCTACAGGGCTACAAAGTGGCCCATCACCAGTTATTGGCGAGAGTAGTCCACAAACACATGCAGGCACACAGCCTAGAACAAAAACACATAACCTTCGGTCACTAGCCCAAACTTTCCGTGGTCGCAGACATAGGCGTCATGAGGATTTACGTTCCCTGCTAGAGATCATTGATACCAGAATAATGCACATGATGAATTCACTAATGCCAGAGAGTGATGGAGAGAGATTTTGTAGCTCCCTCTCTCGCATTGGTTGCACCTGATAGGCAGGACAGGTTGAGGGCGTCTGTAATCACACTGATTTCTGCATCCCAACGTGATCCTGAGCCAATATATGTTTTTGAAGTGATAGAGCAATGGAGAGCAAATCCACGAGGCCCACACACAAACACGACACAACACAACACACTATGGAAACCCAAACTGATGAACAGACATCTAATTCACAACAAAATACTGTAATGCAACAAACACATATACCGTGGCCATTTTCTTCTTTGATAAATGAAACACAAAATAGGCCTACAAGTCTACCTCAATAATCAGGTACATTATTACCAAAAAATGCCATCACAGCAGCCATCTTTTTACCATCAAGGGCCACAACAGACACCTCTGCAAACCTCAATGACTTATCAAAGTAATGTAAGTAATGTTCATAGACTCCCACAAATGGTACATCAACCTGCATCATACCATATGCAACATAATCTACAGCAATAGTACTTTCAAAATCAGCTTTACCCAACCAACTTCACATACACACATCCTCAGCCTGTACTATCGCAATAATATCTACCACCTACACTAGGTCAGCAATCTGTACCAACAACGACAGCAATGTTTGCGCCAAGCACAACAGTCACAGGTGGAAACACTATTCAGTCACTTACTACAACATCTAGTGTTGTGCAGCCAACATATTCAGTAGGTGACAATGCCATGGAGACTACACAGGAAAGCATCACTAGCCTTAAGGATTTAGTTGACACATAAATGTTATTGTTAAATTCAAAAATAAAGTTATCAATGTTTACAATGTTCTACAGGTTTTGTAAACATTCATAAATGTTAAGAGTCCAAAATCCATATGTAAGGGTTTGTATTTCTTAGCATAGGGTCGGATTTGACTTGTACGTTGCTCTATCACTTCTAAAACATGACCTGCATTTTTAGATGTTGGCTGACATGAGGTTATGACCATCCAAAAAAACACCAGTGTTCTGTAAAATTATGCACGCACATAACCAACTACATTTACATTCATACACCTTTATCTTAACCCCCCCCCCTTCCCCCAGAAAAAATGCAGTATCTGCATAAGTTCTGGTCCCATACTTGTATTCCCATTGTGTCAAACAAATTATGTTTGCGTGACATTATGGCATAATACAGTATGGTGTGTTGTCTGGGATAATGTCTCAGAACAACATTTTTATATATGTTAATAATACAGGGTGTTTTGTAAAAGGTAACATGCATACATAGTTAACTAAAACATAAAATTAGATTAGCTTCATTACAACTGTGGAAAATCAAGTTTATTACTTTATAAATCTTGGAGGAAAAAATCCACAAACACATAAAAATTTGTAACCTCAAACAAACAAAAAACCCAAACGTTTTTGGTTAACAAATCAAAGCCATATTAAAAATTAGAATATATATCTACCCATGTATGGTCATTTTCCCTTTTTCAATACATATGTGTTTGTGAATATGTAACCTACTGTTAGTACAACTTTGAAATGTTAAATTTATACGCTACTATGAAGATTTAAACTAAAGAAGGGAATTTTGTTACTTACCGTAAATTCCTTTTCTTCTAGCTCTTATTGGGAGACCCAGACGATTGGGACGATTGGGGTATAGCTACTGCCCTCTGGAGGCCACACAAAGCACTACATCAAAAGTGCAAGGCCCCTCCCCCTCTGGCTATACCCCCCCGTGGTATCACGGGTTCTCCAGTTTTAGTGCCAAAGCAAGAAGGAGGAAGCCAATAACTGGTTTAAACAAATTAACTCCGAATAACATCGGAGAACTGAAAAAACCGTTCAACATGAACAACATGTGTACCCGCAAACAACAAAAAAACATCCCGAAGGACAACAGGGCGGGTGCTGGGTCTCCCAATAAGAGCTAGAAGAAAAGGAATTTACGGTAAGTAACAAAATTCCCTTCTTCTTCAGCGCTCTATTGGGAGACCCAGACGATTGGGACGTCCAAAAGCTGTCCCTGGGTGGGTAAAGAAATACCTCATGTTAGAGCTGCAAAACAGCCCTCCCCTACAGGGGTGTCACTGCCGCCTGCAGGACTCTTCTACCTAAGCTGGCATCCGCCGAAGCATAGGTATGCACCTGATAATGCTTGGTGAAAGTGTGCAGACTGGACCAGGTAGCTGCCTGGCACACCTGTTGAGCCGAAGCCTGGTGACGAAATGCCCAGGACGCACCCACGGCTCTGGTTGAGTGGGCTTTTAGCCCTGAAGGAACCGGAAGCCCCGCAGAACGGTAGGCCTCTAGAATTGGTTCTTTGATCCATCGAGCCAGGGTGGCTTTAGAAGCCTGCAACCCCTTGCGCGGACCAGCGACAAGGACAAAAAGTGCATCGGCACGGCGCATGGGCGCCGTTCGGGAAATGTAGATTCTGAGTGCTCTCACCAGATCTAGCAAACGTAAGTCCTTTTCATACCGGTGAACCGGATGAGGACAAAAAGAAGGCAAGGATATATCCTGATTAAGATGAAAAGAGGATACGACCTTAGGGAGAAACTCCGGAATAGGGCGCAGCACTACCTTGTCCTGGTGGAACACCAGGAAGGGAGCCTTGGATGACAGAGCTGCCAGCTCAGACACTCGCCGAAGCGATGTGATCGCAACAAGAAACGCCACTTTCTGTGACAGCCGAGAAAAGGAAACTTCCTTCAGAGGCTCGAAGGGCGGCTTCTGGAGAGCAACTAGTACCCTGTTCAGATCCCATGGATCTAACGGCCGCTTGTACGGGGGCACAATATGACAGACCCCCTGCAGGAACGTGCGCACCTTAGGAAGACGTGCTAGACGCTTCTGAAAAAACACGGATAGTGCCGAAACTTGCCCTTTAAGGGAGCTGAGCGACAAGCCCTTTTCTAACCCCGATTGCAGGAAGGAAAGAAACTTGGGCAATGCAAATGGCCAGGGAGACACTCCCTGAGCAGAGCACCAGGACAAGAAAATCTTCCACGTTCTGTGGTAGATCTTAGCCGAATTCGACTTTCTAGCTTGTCTCATTGTGGCAACGACTCCCTGAGATAATCCAGCAGATGCTAGGATCCAGGACTCAATGGCCACACAGTCAGGTTCAGGGCCGCAGAATTCTGATGGAAAAACGGCCCTTGGGACAGTAAGTCTGGTCGGTCTGGCAGTGACCACGGTCGACCGATCGTGAGATGCCACAGATCCGGATACCACGACCTCCTCGGCCAGTCTGGAGCGACGAGTATGACGCGGCTGCACTCGGATCTGATCTTGCGTAGCACTCTGGGCAAGAGCGCCAGAGGCGGAAACACGTATGGGAGCTGAAACTGCGACCAATCTTGAACCAAGGCGTCTGCCGCCAGAGCTCTTTGATCGCGCGACCTCGCCATGAATGCCGGGACCTTGTTGTTGTGCCGGGATGCCATTAGGTCGACGTCCGGCACTCCCCAGCGGCGACAGATTTCCTGAAACACGTCCGGGTGAAGGGACCATTCCCCTGCGTCCATGCCCTGGCGACTGAGGAAGTCTGCTTCCCAGTTTTCTACGCCTGGGATGTGAACCGCGGATATGGTGGATGCTCTGTCCTCCACCCACATTAGAATGCGCCGGACTTCTTGGAAGGCTTGCCGACTGCGCGTCCCTCCTTGGTGGTTGATGTATGCCACCGCTGTGGAGTTGTCCGATTGGATGCGGATCTGCTTTCCTTCCAGCCACTGTTGGAAGGCCAGTAGAGCAAGATACACTGCTCTGATCTCCAGAACATTGATCTGAAGGGTGGACTCCTGCGGAGTCCACGTCCCCTGAGCCCTGTGGTGGAGAAATACTGCTCCCCACCCTGACAGACTCGCATCTGTCGTGACTACTGCCCAGGATGGGGGCAGGAAGGATCTTCCCTGAGACAATGAGGTGGGAAGAAGCCACCATTGTAGGGAGTCCTTGGCCGTCTGGGAAAGCGAGACTTTCCTGTCCAGGGACGTTGACTTCCCGTCCCATTGGCGGAGAATGTCCCATTGAAGTGGGCGCAGATGAAACTGCGCAAAGGGAACTGCTTCCATGGCTGCCACCATCTTCCCTAGGAAATGCATGAGGCGCCGCAAGGGATGCAACTGGCCCTGCAGAAGAGATTGCACCCCTGTCTGTAGTGACCGCTGCTTGTCCAGCGGAAGCTTCACTATCGCTGCTAGAGTATGAAACTCCATGCCAAGATACGTTAGTGATTGAGTCGGTGATAGGATCGACTTTGGAAAGTTGATGATCCATCCGAAAGACTGTAGGGTCTCCAGCGTAGCATTCAGGCTGTGCTGACATGCCTCTTGAGAGGGAGCTTTGACCAGTAAATCGTCTAGGTAAGGGATCACCGAGTGTCCCTGAGAGTGCAAGACTGCTACCACCGCCGCCATGACCTTGGTGAAGACCCGTGGGGCTGTCGCCAGACCAAATGGCAGAGCTACGAACTGAAAATGGTCGTCTCCTATCACAAAACGTAGAAAACGTTGATGTTCTGTAGCAATTGGCACGTGGAGATAAGCATCTTTGATGTCTATTGAGGCAAGGAAGTCTCCTCTGGACATTGAGGCAATGACAGAACGCAGGGTTTCCATCCGGAACTTCCTGGCGTGCACATGTTTGTTGAGCCGTTTTAGGTCCAGAACAGGACGGAACGAGCCGTCCTTTTTTGGAACCACAAAGAGATTGGAGTAAAACCCTTGCCCTTGTTCCTGAGGCGGGACTGGGATCACCACTCCTTCCGCTCTTAGGGAGTCCACCGCCTGCAGCAGAGCATCTGCTCGGTCTGGATGTGGGGAGGTTCTGAAGAACCGAGCTGGAGGACGAGAATTGAACTCGATTCTGTACCCGCGAGACAAAATGTCCGTCACCCACCGGTCTTTGACCTGTGACATCCAAATGCCGGAAAAGCGGGAGAGCCTGCCCCCGACCGGCGATGCGGAGGGAGGGGGCTGGAAGTCATGAGGTAGCCGCTTTGGAAGCGGTACCTCCATTTGCTTTCTTGGGGCGCGTGTGAGCCCGCCACGAATCTGAGTTTCTTTGCGTCCTCTGAGTCCCTTTGGACGAGGTAAATGGTGTCTTGCCCGAACCTCGAAAGGACTGAAACCTCTGCTGCCACTTTTTCTGCTGAGGTTTGGTTGTTCTGGGTTGTGGTAAAGAGGAGTCTTTACCCTTGGACTGCTTAATGATATCAGCCAATGGCTCGCCAAACAGTCTCTCTCTAGATAAAGGCAAACTGGTTAAACATTTTTTGGAACCAGCATCTGCTTTCCAGTCCTTTAACCACAAGGCTCTGCGCAAAACTACCGAATTGGCGGACGCCATTGAGGTGCGACTGGTAGATTCTAGGACCGCATTGATAGCGTAAGACGCAAACGCCGACATCTGCGTGGTAAGGTGCGCCACTTGCGGCACTGCTGGATGTATGATAGCATCCACTTTTGCTAAGCCAGCTGAAATAGCCTGGAGTGCCCATACGGCTGCGAATGCCGGAGCAAACGACGCGCCGATAGCTTCATAGACAGATTTTAACCAAAGGTCCATCTGTCTGTCATTGGCATCTTTAAGTGAAGCGCCATCCTCCACTGCAACTATAGACCTAGCTGCGAGTTTGGAAATCGGGGGGTCTACCTTTGGACACTGTGTCCAGCGCTTGACCACCTCAGGGGGGAAAGGGAAACGCGTATCTTTAGATCGTTTAGAGAAACGCCTTTCTGGGTGAGCGTCGTGCTTCTGGATTGATTCTCTGAAGTCAGCGTGATCCAACAAAGCACTCAATTTACGCTTGGGATAAAGGAAACGAAACTTCTCCTGCTCCGCAGCCGCCTCTTCTGCTGAAGGGGCTGGGGGAGAAATATCCAACAGCCTATTGATGGCTGAGATAAGGTCGTTTACCATGGCATCCCCATCAGGGGTATCCAGGTTGAGAGGGATTCCAGGAATGGATTCCTGATCACTCTCATCAGACACATCACAGGGAGACTGATTGCGCTGAGACCCTGAGCAGTGTGATGACGTCGAGGGTCTTTCCCAGCGAGCTCGCTTAGGGTGGCTGGGGCAATCATCTGAGTCATAATCCTCGGCCTGTGAAGCCGGGGACCCCCCTGTGGGCTGGATTAAATCCAAGTGAGGGGGACCTGAGGACAGAGGCCTCGCCGTGTCCAAAGACTGAGCCCCATGCATAGATTGCAAGGTTTCAAGGATTTTTGCCATAGACACAGACATATTATCCGCAAAAACTGCAAAGTCTGTCCCTGTCACCGGGGCAGAACTTACAAGCGTCTCAGCCTGGGTCACTACCCCTCCTGACTCCGGCTGGCGAAGCAGCACCGGGTCGGAGCATTGCACACAATGGGAGCCTGCTGGTAGATTAGCCCCACATGCAGCACACGCAGCACACACAGCCCTGGCCTTGGCAGCCTTGCGTTTTGAGGATGGCATGTTGCTGCTTCCACAGAGTGATCTGGGAGATGCAGCCAGAAGCGACCTCACAGTGCAAGAAATAAAATATTTATATATCTGTACAGTACACCGATACACCGTGAGGCACTAGAGGGACCAGCACAGACAAATCGCTTACCGCCCGCTTAAAAAGCGGGTGTGTGGTCGCCAGATAGCCCCTAGTCCAGGTCTCCCAGAGCCTTGCGTCCTTCCTCCAGCCAGACTGCATGTAATGGCTGCCGGCGTCTGAGAGGAAGGGGGGGCGGGCCCTGGGCGTTCCTGGCTAAGAGCGGGAAGCCAGCTTCCCTCTGTGCCTAGTGTGAGGGCTGGAGCATGTAAATCAGGCTCCAGCCCTCGTCGCTGCTAGCGAACAGCGTCTCTCCCCTACCCTGAATGACAGGGTGGGGGCGGGAACGAAACGGAGCTGCCGGCGTCCTAGGCCCAAAAAGCCGGGGACTCAATTTATAACCGCCGCCGCCGTAAAAGCGCGGACGGCGGATCCCCGGCGCACCACAAGTCACAGCAGCGCCGCCCGGTCCAGAGGGGGTCGGCGCTGCGTTCCCATACACAAACAATCCCCCAGTAATCTGTAGGGACACTAGCTCCAACGTTGCGGTCCCCGGCGCACTACAACACCCAGCCAGCCCGGAGTGTGTCTGTGCCTGCCGGGGACACAGAGTACCTGTATGATGCAGGGCCTGTCCCTGATCGTACTCCTGCTCCGTCTCCAACAGGTTCTAATGGGTCTGTGGATGGAGCCCGGCGTCAGAGCTGAGAGGCCGGTAGGATCCCACTTCCACAGAGCCCTACCAGGGGATGTGGAAGGAAAACAGCATGTCAGGCTCCAGCCCTGTACCAGCAATAGGTACCTCAACCTTACAACACCATCCAGGGGTGAGAAGGGAGCATGCTGGGGACACTATATGTGTCCTCTTTTCTTCCATCCGAAATAGTCAGCAGCTACTGCTGACTAAAATCTGTGGAGCTATGCATGGAATGTCTGACCTCCTTCGCACACAAAGCTAAAACTGGAGAACCCGTGATACCACGGGGGGGTATAGCCAGAGGGGGAGGGGCCTTGCACTTTTGATGTAGTGCTTTGTGTGGCCTCCAGAGGGCAGTAGCTATACCCCAATCGTCCCAATCGTCTGGGTCTCCCAATAGAGCGCTGAAGAAATAATCTTTAAACTGATTCCTAACTTGGAGACCAGATGTGGCCAAATTGATTCTTACACTTCCATTACCTACTAATGGTGCATTTAGACCTTGCAAATCTTCGAAATCATCGTCATTGCTTTCATTCCATCTACAGTAATTATGTTAAATTACTGTAGCTTTAAATGACAGCCTTGACAGTGGTTGGTTGGAGCTGGATGGTGGTTTGATAAATGCCCCATCTTGAAGCCAAAATGCCGTTCAACATAGCAACGTGCTCTGGCCAAGGTGCTATTAAATTGGGCTTTTGATCTGTCTAGTCCACGTCTTGGATATGGACGCATCAAATGCCTAGACAAGGCAAACCCCTGATCTGCTACCATGACAAATGGTGCATAAGGTCCATTTGTACCAGGTAGAGGCCTTGGTGCTGGCAAATTTAGACTGTCTGACAATCGATGTGATAAGCATGAACTTCTGAAAATTCGTGCATCAGAGGCACTGCCATAGGCCCCAATATCCACAAAAATAAAATAGTAATTAGTGTCAACCAAAGCAAGAATTACTACAGAAAAAAACTTGTGAAAATTAAAATATCTAGAAGCAGAGTTAGGTGGTTTCTCAAAAAAATCTTCTGAAATGCGCATCCAATCCTGTGATGTAGGCTGCTGCATGACATGATGCTTAAGGGTCTCCCATAGCACAGTGCAGGTATGCAGTATTATCATGCCAATTGTCGATCTTCCCAATGAATATTCTAAATGAAGACTGCTGATGGATTGTCCAGTTGCAAGGAATCTACAAATGACAAGGAAATGATAGTATGTGTATTACTTATTTTGAACATTTTTTTTTTTACCAAAATGAGAATTACAATGTCAGGATACAAACATTTCTATACTTTGATGTATGCATGGAATAAACCAACACAAAGGAAATGCATTATTTTCCATATTAGAAAATGTAATTAATGTTAAATAAACAAGTTTGATCAGATCTACATTTTCTTTGTTTTTTTTTCCTAATATTGTCGAAAGGTATGACTGATGACACAACCCATGTCATTACACTGATTGTATGTTTTTGATATTTTTTTAATTTAAATGAAAGCTACAAAAAATAGGATTATGCATTTACATATGAGTCTATACTGAATGTTTGAAAATAACTCCATATTATATACCAAGTTTATCAAGTATAAATAGGCAATATAACACATACCGTAAAGTCACCAACAAGCGTTCCTCTGGGGAGATGCTAAGACGCATAGAGGTGTCCTGATGTTGCAGATGGTGACGCACAAGGCCCAGGATGGTATCAAAGGACGTTAAGGTTATACGGCAGTAGGTATGGAATTTTGATGGAAATTTTCTCATTTCACCATAAAGAGTGTGAAAATGTCCATGCGATTTCCGAAGCATAACCAGGGGGTGGATCCACATCCTTTTTTCAAAAGTTGGGTTATATTCAAGCATATGTCGCCTAACACCAAATCTCCTAGATATCAACCATAGCAAATACATTGTTGTTTCATTTGATAGAGACATTTTGGAGTCTGTATAATGAATGAAAGGACCCAGTTAAAATGAGTTTAAATAATGTTTAGGCCAAAAAAAAAACCAAACAATGATGGGAGGTAATTGACCAATTAAACACAGCAGTATCTCATGATGATGCATTAAGAACGTGATTTGCAATGGAAAACGGATCTATAAAAACGGAAGTCACACGAACACCACACGTACGTATTTTACACCCACACGGACATCAGACATGTACACACGGCAAGCATATGTCATCACACGGATGTCACACGTACTGGAGAAACACCCTTAAAAAAACGGAGCACGGACCCGAAAAACGGAACGTGAGAAACATACGTTTTTTTATGCAGAAGTGTGTTTCAGGCCTAAGTGATGTTCCTTACTTTGAGACTCTTAATACGCCCAAACAGTAATGTATAACCACAAGCAATGTGTTGCCATGGCATAAAGAACACACATGTGAGATAAAAAATGTCTACAAAATCCCTAGGTGTGGGTTATAGTTTCCAAATAGGGACACTTTTGGGAAGTTTCCTCTGTATGAATACCTCAGAGGCAAATGCAATGAGATATAGAGAATGAAAACCAATCCAGGAAAAATGTACACTCTAAAAGCAAAATGGCACTGGTCACTGTTCGGCTGTGTGCCCAAACAGAAGAGTATAATTACATATATGGTATTGCCGTATTTGGAAGAAGCTGGCTAACAAATTGTGGGGTGTTTTTTTTTTCCACTTATTACTATTGAAAAGTCACAGGTTCAGCCAGAAATATCAGTTTTTATAAAAAAAATATAAAAAAAAGTAACTGACAAAATTGCATGAAGGTGCCCTTGTGTACAAAGTGCTGAGTGGCATTTTGACAATGTGCCAGGTGTCTTTCAGAAAATATATAGGTGTGAGAGTTTAAGATCGCCATCCCATCCAAGTGAGGAAACCAGAACAAACAAGTACAATGGATGAGGTTCATTCTTAGTGCCGATTTCTCTCTTAAGATATAGCACACTAAGCATGCTCACCCTTTATTGTCAAGATGTAGGACAAGTGCATGTTCCAATATTTAAACCAGCATTACCCACATTAAAAGTCAAGAACTATAGGACACAACCAGTGTCAAAAAGGTAGGATTTTAACTGTTTGAGGTTTTTCTTTTAACCCTATCATTAGGAACATAGATATAAACTTACATAGTGTTATCTTTTAGAGTACTATATTACACATGATCTTTGCAGTAAAGAACTTGTCACACTTTTAACAATAAAAAGACATTGGCCCTGAATGTTTAAAAGCAATTTGGCAAGTATTCAGGCATAAATTGCTTTGAAAAAAATAAATAAATAAATCAATCACAAAATGGATGGGGGTGTGACACCACAGCACATTAATTCATTACTATCGGAGCTATAATCTATACCAGAAATATCCAGTTAGGTATCAGAGTAAGATATCTTGTATAGCTCATGAAGGCACACATCATTAGTCAGATGCTCCCAATTCATTAAGAGTCATCTAACTCCAGCACACCCTTCATCAAAACCAGCAAGAACATCATGGGTCTGGATCAATCAGACCCGCCTTTGTTATTACATCATACTCATTGGGCAAGCACTGGAACAGGTCTTTATGGGATAACCTTCTCTTGTAACTTTTACACATACCTTCTGCTTGTAAATGGAGACAAGGGTGTTCAATATAAGAACTATACTGTAAGTACAGACCAGACTATCTGGTTTTAACTTGAAGGGATTGTCCATGACTGATAGTGATGGCCTAAAATGTAAAAATGTTATGAACTTTTTACTTTCAAGCTCCACATTTCACCATCCACTTTAGCTTTGAATGTGACTAAATTAATTTTATAGGCAATCATCTTGGCTATCTCATACAAAAATGTGACTTGCAACTATTTAGCACATGATTAGTTATGCAGATTCTTGTCATGTCACTGCATTCTAAAGGTACCGTCACACTAAGCGACAATTCAGCGATACCACCAGCGATCTGACCTGGCAGGGATCGCTGGAGTGTCGCTACATGGTCGCTGGTGAGCTGTCAAACAGGCAGATCTCCACAGTGATCAGAAATCAGCCACCCGTGTAAAGACCCTGTGCTTGGTAACCATAGTACACATCGGGTTACTAAGCAAAGCGCTTTGCTTATAGTTACCCGATGTGTACCTTGGCTACGTGTGCAGGGATCCGGCTTCTAGAAGCTGCGGATGCTGGTAACCAAGGTAAATATCGGGTAACCAAGTAAAGCCTTGTGTAAGCGAGAATATCCAGGGCACTGATCCACACCAAATATAGAGGAAAATAATGAGTCCTTCAATACCGGCTGAATAAAATACTGCTCTGCGGTGCCGCTGATGCAATGAAGATTATGACATTAGAGCAGCAAAGAAAAAAACATCAGGCACTCACCAGAGCTTGCTTGTGCAGGTTTATGATTTATTCAATCATTCGGATTACATGTGCATGAGGGCTGGTGGGGAGGGAGAGGATGTGAGACACGTCCAACGACGATGGCCGTTTTGCACCCGTCTGGTGCTTCAGGGTGCTGAAGCACCAGAAGGGTGCGAAACGGCCGTTGTTGTTGGACGTGTCTAGCGTCCTCTCCCTCCCCACCAGCCCTCATGCACATGTAATCCGAATGATTGAATAAATCATAAACCTGCACAAGCAAGCTCTGGTGAGTGCCTGATGTTTTTTTCTTTGCTGCTCCAAGTAAAGCCTTTGCTTGGTTACCCAATGTGTACCTTGGTTACCAGCATCCGCAGAAGCCGGCTCCCTGCACATTCAGATTGTTGCTCTCTCGCTGTCAAACACAGCAATGTGTGCTTCACAGCGGGAGAGCAACGACCAAAAAATGGTCCAGGACATTCAGCAACGACCGGCGACCTCACAGCAGGGGCCAGGTCGTTGCTGGATGTCACACACAGCGACATCGCTAGCAAGATCGCTGTTGCGTCACAAAAACTGTGACTCAGCAGTGATGTCGCTAGCGATGTCGCTTAGTGAGACGTGGCCTTAACTGTTTTGCTTCTAAAAATCAAAGACTTAGCACTACAATTGATCCAAATCAAGTAGCCAACGCTTTTGGCCATTACACAACCTTCCTCCACCAAACTTGATAGTTTATTCAATTTCTTGATCCATTAGCTTCTTTTTTCCTGGTTTCCTCCAGATCCATTTGCACCCATCAGAGCCTAATCTATTGACTTATCTCATCACTCTAAATCACTCGTTTCTAATCCTGTGCTGTCTACTTTTCATAAGTTTTTACAAACTTCAGCTGATGATTCTTATGATGATCTCACTATTATGAAGCATATAAGCCACCTCCACTGCCGTATATGTCGCATCTGAATTGATAGACTTTGTGAAGAGCCAACTTGTTGACTCCGATATTTTGCCTAGACGTCCACCTCTTGGCTTTTGAAAGGATGGACAGACAATTTTGTATTTTTCCAACTGTCATGGCACTCATATGATGCAGCCTGGCAATTTTCTTGGCTGAGAGACCACTATTGATGAGCTCGATGATGCAGTTTTTCTTTTCTTGGGATATCTTTTCATGGCTGCTCCTCAATTCGAACCAGTTACCTTTAATTTGGGACTCAACCTAATTACACACTGAGGTGTTAGGGAATCTGAGAATAGGTTGTAATTTGTAGTATACAGGAAGAAAAAGATTTTTCCACCACTAGCAGCAAAACAGTAACAATGCAGTAACATGACAATCTGCATAACTAATTATATGCTAAATAGCTGCATATCAAATTATATATAAGATAGCCGAGATGATTGTCTATAAAATCAAGTACGCTCGGCAGTGTACTTCGGATATGTCATAAATATGAAATTGTAGAGGTTCAAGCCCCTTCAATCAGCTATAGCAGGTCCCATGGAGGCTGTAATTTAATGAGTTAAAGGGCTATGGCACATGTTAACCTTTTCCTATCCAATACAATTTCCTGTTTCGCCCATTGAAAACCTATTATAGGTCATCATCAGTTATATTTATTCCAGCGTTCGGTAGTGAAAACGGAATCTGCTCAACCCCATTGGCAGAAGACGACATTTGTTGCCACCTATTGGCGTTGACCTCCGTAGCCTCGTCATCTTCGTCGCTGACATCGGTAGAAAAAACGCTTTCAACATTACTCAGTTCCGACTCTACAACTTACTTTCCATCGTCCGAATCGCTCTCACTATTACTACTTTTACTAGTATCGATTACACGCTGCCTTACTTCGTCCAGATTCACGCACCTTCGTTTCGCTATATCTTAGCCATTTTCAATTGTAAAACAAGAAGAAAATGAAACTGGGTTGGGTCAAAGGTCGTCAAGAACAGATACAACCATTGGCTACCAAAAATATCACTATGCGCGAAGTCCTGCCTGCTATGCTTAGAAAAGGGACTTTCTACTCAGTGGCCCGCTCACCATTAAATGGGTTGTCTGGTGTAAAATGAAGTCTAGAGTTACCCTATGTGACTGCAGACTTATATATCCTCCCAGCGAACACACTGTGCGCTGTAAGGATTTGCCACTTTCTGAACTTCAGTCGGCGGTCAAATGACAACAATTGTGCAATATGCATGTTCCTGGCCAGAACCCAAATAGTTTGTTTGACCTTTCTCAATACTAGTGTATGGAGTGGGTGCGTCCTTCTAGTAGGCGCCGCTGTCTAGTGGGTGCGGTCTTGCTTAATACACTTGCATTGAGTGAGGTCCCGCGAACTAGAAAGGTTTTGGCTGGGCATATGCATATTGCACAATTGCGGTCACGTGACCGCCGTTCCCGACTCAGAAACCAGTGAATCTTCGCAGTGCGCAGTGTGTGCTGGGAGGATCCATAAGTCTGCAGTCACAGTTTGACTGGAAACTAATTTTAGACAGGACAACTCCTTTAATATCCAAGTTCTTCCAAATCCCTTCAAAAATAATCAGGCAGTAGCAAATAGTACTCTCCTGTTCTACCTTTAACTACAGCATGCATTAGAAACATAATTACTATTAATTCTGTTAGATCATACTAGTTATTGAACCCGTTCTACGCCCGGATGTAGAGCATTTTTATTGGCACATTTTTAATTTTATTGACGCATTAGCTAAAGAAGGGAATTTTGTTTACTTACCGTAAATTCCTTTTCTTCTAGCTCCAATTGGGAGACCCAGACAATTGGGTGTATAGCTACTGCCTCCGGAGGCCACACAAAGTATTACACTTAAAAGTGTAAACCCCTCCCCTCTGCTATACACCCTCCCGTGCATCACGGGCTCCTCAGTTTTGGTGCAAAAGCAGGAAGGAGGAAACTTATAAATTGGTCTAAGGTAAATTCAATCCGAAGGATGTTCGGAGAACTGAAACCATGACCAAGAACAATTCAATCTGAACAACATGTGTACACAAAGAAATAACAGCCCGAAGGGAACAGGGGCGGGTGCTGGGTCTCCCAATTGGAGCTAGAAGAAAAGGAATTTACGGTAAGTAAACAAAATTCCCTTCTTCTTTGTCGCTCCATTGGGAGACCCAGACAATTGGGACGTCCAAAAGCAGTCCCTGGGTGGGTAAAAGAATACCTCGGTAAAAGAGCCGTAAAACGGCTCCTTCCTACAGGTGGGCAACCGCCGCCTGAAGGACTCGCCAACCTAAGCTGGCATCTGCCGAGCGTAGGTATGCACTAGATAGTGCTCCGTGAAAGCGTGCAGACTCAACCAGGTAGCCGCCTGACACACCTGCTGAGCCGTAGCCTGGTGCAGCAACGCCCAGGACGCACCCACGGCTCTGGGAGAATGGGCCTTCAGCCTTGAAGGAACCGGAAGCCCAGCAGAACGGTAGGCTTCAAGAATTGGTTCCTTGATCCACCGAGCCAAGTTGACTTGGGAGCTTGCGACCCTTTACGCTGGCTAGCGACAAGGACAAAGAGCGCATCCGAGCAGCGCAGGGGCGCCGTACGAGAAATGTAGAGTCTGAGTGCTCTCACCAGACCTAACAAGTGCAAATCCTTTTCACGTTGGTGAAGCGGATGAGAACCAAAAGAAGGTAAGAAGATATCCTGATTGAGATGAACAGAGGATACCACCTTCGGGAGAAATTCCAGAACCGAACGCAGAACCAGCTTGTCCTGGTGAAACACCAGGAAGGGGGACTTTGCATGACAGCGCTGCTATGTCAGACATTCTGCAGAGTGATGTGACTGCCACTAGTAAGACCACCTTCTGCGAAAGGCGTGAAAGAGAATATCTCTCATTGGCTCGAAGGGTGGTTTCTGAAGAGCCGGTATCACCCTGTTCCGATCCCAGGGTTCTAGCCGACGCTTGTAAGGAGGGACTATGTGGCAAACCCCCTGCAGGAACGTGCGTACCTGAGGGAGTTTGGCTAGACGCTTTTGAAAAAAAAAAAAACACAGAAAGCGCCGAAACTTGTCCCTTAAGGGAACCGAGAGACAACCCCTTTTCCATTCCGGATTGAAGGAAGGACAGAAAGTGGGCAAGGCGAATGGCCAGAGAGTAAAACTCTGATCAGAGCACCAGGATAAGAAGATCTTCCACGTCCTGTGGTTGATCTTGGCGGACGTTGTTTCCAGGCCTGTCTCATAGTGGCAATGACCTCTTGAGATAACCCTGAAGACGCTAGGATCCAGGACTCAATGGCTACGCAGTCAGGTTGAGGGCCGCAGAATTCAGATTGGAAAAAACGGCCCTTGAGACAGCAAGTCTGGCCGGTCTGGTAGTGTCCACGGTTGGCCTACCGAGAGATGCCACAGATCCGGGTACCACGACCTCCTCGGCCAGTCTAGAGCGACGAGGATGGAGCGGTGGCAGTCGGATCTGATCCTGCGTAACACTCTGGGCAGCAGTGCCAGAGGAGGAATACGTGAGGCAGTGGAAACTGCGACCAATCCTGAACTAATGTGTCTGCCGCCAGAGCTCTGTGATCTTGAAAACGTGCCATGAAAGCCGGGACCTTGTTGTTGTGCCGGCTTCCCCCGGCGGCAACAAATCTCTTGAAACACGTCCGGTCGAAGAGACCATTCCCCTGCGTCCATACCCTGGCGACTGAGAAAGTCTGCTTCCCAGTTTTCTACGCCCGGGATGTGAACTGCGGAGATGGTGGAGGCTGTGGCTTCCACCCACAGCAGAATCCGCCGGACTTGCTGGAAGGCTTGCCGACTGCTTGTGCCACCTTGGTGGTTGATGTATGCCACCGCCGTGGCGTTGTCCGACTGAATTCGGATCTGCCTGCCTTCCAGCCATGGCTGGAACGCTTTTAGGGCTAGAACACTGCCCTTGTCTCCAGAACATTGATCTGGATGGAGGACTCTGTTGAGTCCATGTACCCTGAGCCCTGTGGCGGAGGAAGAGTCCCTGACAGACTCCCGTCCGCCGTGACCACAGCCCAGGATGTGGGCAGGAAGGATTTTTCCTTCGACAAGAGTGGGAAGAAGCCACCACTGAAGGGAGGCCATGGCTGCCCGAGAAGGAGCAACGTTCTTGTCGAGGGACGTCGATTTGCTGTCCCATTTGCGGAGAAAGTCCCATTAAAGTGGGCGCAGATGAATCTGCGCAAACGGAGCTGCCTCTATTGCTGCCACCAACTTCTCTAGGAAGTGCATGAGGCGCCTCAAAGGGTGTGACTGGGCTCGAAGGAACGATTGCACCCCTGTCTGTAGTGAACGCTGTTTGTCCAGCGGAAGCTTCATTATCGCTGAGAGAGTATGAAACTCCATGCCGATATATGTCAGTGATTGGCCGGTGTCAATTTTGACTTTAGGAAAAATTGATGAACCACCCGAATCTCTGGAGAGTCTCTAGAGCAATGTTCAGGCTATGTTGGCATGCCACCCGAGAGGGGGCCTTGACCAGCAGATTGCCTGAGAGAGTAGGATCATTACCACCGTTGTCATGACCTTGGTGAAGGCCCGTAGGGCTGTCACCAGGCCGAAAGTTAGTGCCACGAACTGAAGGTGTTCGTTCCCAATGGCGAAGCGCAGGAAGCGCTGATATTCTGGTACAATCGGCACGTGGAGATAAGCATCCCTGATGTCGATTGATGCTAGGAAGCCTCCTTGGGCCATCAAAGGCGATGGCAAGCGGAGAGATTCCATCCGGAACCGTCAGGTTCTCTGTCCGTTGAGCAGTGTGAAGTCCAGAACGGGGCGGAGTGATCCGTCCTATCTGGTACCACGAACAAGCTGGAGTAAAAAGCCGCGACTACGTTCTTGAAGGGGAACGAGGATCGCAACTCCTCCTGCCTTCGGAGTGTTCACCGCCTGGAAACGTGCATCGGCTCGCTCGGGGGACGAAGATGCTGTGAAGCAACGAGTCGGAGGACGAGAACTGAGCTCTATCCTGTGACCGTAAGACAGAATGTCTCCTACATCGGTCTTGGACATGTGGGGACCACTCCCCTGACCTGGACCGCCAAGCAGAAAAAGGTTCTCTGTGCACGGCGGAGGGTGAAAATACCACCGCCTGAGACGTCAAAGACGCTAATTGCGGAGCACAGGATGACCGCATTGATCTGAGACAGAGCAGCTGAGATAGCCTGGAGTGCCCACCCCTGCAAAGGCCGGGGCAACGGACGCGCCTATGGCTTCATAGATGGATCCCATTAGGAGTTCTATCTGTCTGTCCGTGGCATTCTTGAGCGTGGACCCGCCAGCCACTGCTACTACTGATCTAGCCGCCAGTCCAGAGACTGGAGATCACCTTATGACACTGAGCCGAAACCTTAACAACGTCAGAGGGGAAGGGACAACGTGTGTTATAAGGCGTTCAGTAAAACGCTTGTCCGGGAAGGTGTGCTTCTGGACAGTATCTGTGAAGCCTTGAGAGCCACGTCCGGACAGAGTCCTGGGTTGCGAGCTCCGCCCCATCCTCTAGAGGGTCCTCAAGCTGAGACCCTTGAAGAAGTCGGGGAAGATTCCAAGCAAGGCTGCTTAGCCGGACTGGGACTGCGGTTCGTGCTGGAGTTTACCACGTAATAACTAGAGGCCACCCCAGGAACACGCTTCGTCGCAGACCGATAGAGGCCTGGGGCGATCCCGCAGTGACCGGGCCTGTGTAAGGGGCCGGTCTGGACTGCAAACTCCTAGTCTCTTAGCCGACCATTTGTCCATAGCCTGAGACATGGATAGTGAAAATGACCCAGAGAGTTTCTCAGCAAAGCTGTAACTCTGTCCCTGCCGCCTGGACAGGGAACGCCGGCGAAGTTTTCATCATGCAAACTCTGTCGCTGTCATCTGTGCAGTGCCCGTAATATAGCCGCACAAGAAGTTAAAATAAGCCAATGCCTTGGCACCCTTACTCTCTAAGAGCAGACAACAGTCTGTCGTCCGCAGAGTAATCAGTGAGGGTATACAGCCAAAAACAAATAATGCTGCCGAACAGTGAAATCATATACCATATAAATAAACATAGATATATATATACACTGCGGCACCAAGGGGGGGACAACACCTGAAAAACTGGTGCCCCCCAGTGCTCAGTGAGGGGGAAGGAGGATACCAACGTATGCTCCAGCCCTCCCTGCCGACGTCCAGTCGGCCGTCCAGTCGTTACCCCTGACTGGCAGGCCCCAGAACGGGAGTATATGGCACTAGGCCGTAAGAGCCAGGAACTAAATTTAAAAACGCGGCCGGCAGACATGGCGCGGTCGGCGCGGTAGTCCCAGTCTCACAAACCAGTCAGCAACCGCTGCGGCGTTTGTAACACAGATGCTGCATGCACTGTCCCTCAGGGGACACAGAGTACGTTATGATGCAGGGCTCTGTCTGCGGGAATCCGGTGGTCCAGCCCTCACTGTCGGCAACCTACCGACCATCCCGCCCTTATCCCTGACTGGCAGGCTCAGGGGCGGGAGTTTAACACACTAGGCCGCAAAAGCCGGGAACTAAAGTAAAAACCGCGGCCGGCAAACAGGCACGGTCGGCGCGGTAGTCCCGGACAAAAAATGCACACCGCAGTCGCAGCTGCGTCTGAGGCCAAGGTGCTTCATGCACCGTCCCAACGGGGACACAGAGTACCTGTAGATGCAGGGCCATGTCCCTGACGATACTCCGTTCCGGCAGGGGCTGCGGATGTGGCTTGTAGCCACCAGATTCTCTGCCCCGGGTCTCCCTCAGCTGCAGCCAGAAGTTGCTGAAAAACATGGCTGACGGCGTTCTCTGAGGAGGAGGGAGGCGTGGGCGTAGTCACAAAAAAGTGCGAGAATCTGGTGCCCCAGCGTGGGTAGTGAGGGGGGCGGAGGACAGCTCAATGTACTACAGCCCTCACTGTCGGCGTCATACCGACCGTCCCACCCTTTTCCCTGACTGGCAGGTCTGGGGGCGGGAGAATCCCATACTAGGCCGCAAAAGCCGGGGACTAAAGTTAAAATCGCGGCCGGCCGGCAGTGCACGGTCGGCGCGGTAGTCCCGGACCCATACGCACGCCGCAGTCGCTGCAGCGTCTGGGCCCAAGGTGCTTTATGCGCCGTCCCAACGGGGACACAGAGCACCTGGAATATGCGGTACTAGGCCGCAGAAGCCGGGGACTAGAGTTATAAGCGCGGCCGGCAATAAGCGCGGTCAGCGCGGTAGTCCCGACGCACTAACACGCCCAGCAGTGCTGCAGCGTGTATGACACAAGCGCTTCATGCGCCGTCCCCAAGGGGACACAAGAGTACCTCACAGTAGCAGGGCCATGTCCCTGACGATACCCAGCTCCTGTCCAGCAGATTCCCCAGGGGCTGCGGAGGGAGCACGGTCCCAGTGTCTGGAGACCGATTATGGATCCCACTTCACCCAGAGCCCTGCAGGGATGGGGAAGGAAAACAGCATGTTGGCTCCTGCCTATGTACCCGCAATGGGTACCTCAACCTTAACAGCACCGCCGACCAGAGTGGGGTGAGAAGGGAGCATGCTGGGGGCCCTATATGGGCCCACTTTTCTTCCATCCGAAATAGTCAGCAGCTGCTGCTGACTAAGTTGTGGAGCTATGCGTGGATGTGTGCCTCCTTCGCAGAAAGCATAAAAACTGAGGAGCCCGTGATGCACGGGAGGGTGTATAGCAGAGGGGAGGGGTTTACACTTTTAAGTGTAATACTTTGTGTGGCCTCCGGAGGCAGTAGCTATACACCCAATTGTCTGGGTCTCCCAATGGAGCGACAAAGAAAGCAGAAATATATTTATTGTGCAAAAACTTTTCTGTAAACCACATTTTTGGTCTACACTCTGTGGTCTTTCTTTAAGTTGCCTTGTTCCTATGAAACTTTGTGGGTAGGGCATTCTTTATCCATTCCTCCCCTTTATTTACCCTACACCTACACCCCACCTATTGTCTCCTCCCCATAATCCTATAGAATGTAAGCCCGCAAGGGTAGGGCCCTCTTCCCTCTGTACTAGTCTGTCTACTGTAACTTGTATACGTATTTTGTATGTAACCCCCTTCTCATGTACAGCACCATGGAATTAATGGTGCTCTATAAATAAATAATAATAATAAAATAATAATAATAATTTAAATTTCGGTCTGCAGTCATCGACATTAGCCCTATGGCTGGCGCATGCGCAGTGCTATGTTCACATTATAGTTGAATCATTCAATTAAATGGCGCCAAAGTCAGCACATACCACAATCTCTGGCACAGTTTTTTTGAAGACACTGTTGCTGCAAATATCATTTTAAACAAACCGACAAATGATAATAGTGTCTTCCAATAAAATGGTGCCGGAGTTTGTGGTATGCACACGCAATGACTCCATTTTATCAAAGAATTTCATCTATGTGAACTTAGCACTGCACACACGCCAGCCATCCTGAATTCGGACAGAAAGACACGTTTAATATTACATTATTGGTTACACTTGATAAGGGTCTAGTTGTCCATAACAACCAGAGCTCAGCTTTCACTTTACCTCAGCAGCTTCAATACTGAAAGCTGCACACTGGTTGCTATAGGCAACCAGAACAATCTTAATGGGAGGCAATTTTCATAAATGATGCCCCAGCTACTTCTGCAGTCTCTATAGGCAGCCAGAATGTTCTTAGGCTGAGTTCACATGTCCAGTAATCATCCGTTAAAATGGATCCTGCAGAGATCCGCTGGCATAATGAATTAATGATTTCTGCCAGATCAGTTTTTTCAATATTGGCATCTATGGAGAACGGATCTGTTAACGGATTGCTAATAATCTTCCATTTGTAACGGTTCGTGTAAGAAAAAACGGATCCGTTACAAATGCAAGGATAACAAATGACTGAAAAGCAATCCATTAACCGATCCGTTCTCCATAAACTCCAATGTTAAAACAAATGGATTCAGCAGACATCAGTTATTTAAAAATGGACATACAGTTGCGTTTGTAGAACTTTTTTTCCAACGGATCTCTGCAGGATACATTGTACTGGATGGTTACAGGATATGTGAACTCAGCCCTGCTGAAAGGCAATTCTGATAAATGAGGCCTCAGTTAATTTTGCAGTGGCTAACTTTTTTTTTTTTTTAATTAGGCCCTTTGGCCAATCAAATGGTTCAATCCCAGCTTTGGACAGCATTCAGCATTATATAGTGAATAGCAGAGTTTTTGTTAGATCCATTGGGTCTCCATACAGTACTTTAGTTTTTTTAGGTTTTTTTTTTGCTTTGGATGTGATTCACCTTAAATAGGAGAAGCTACATATACAATTCAGAACTCTGTTATATCCCCTTCAAAGTGTGTACTACGTGATGCTTCATTTTAGTAAGTTATACCAGGAATAGTTCAAATATCTTCAAAATGGCAAGTCTTGTGAGAGTGTTCACAGTGGTCAGCAATTGGTATTAGTAGTTTGGTGCCAAACAAAAGTAGGTCAAGACTACCATTCCCTTTGTCAAGGGGCCATGTCTGTACACAGGATTTAGTAAATTAGACATGTGAAGAATCATGTCCTCTATAAACCATTGACTGACAGGTGACTTCTTTGAGACTCATTTCAACAATTGGCAAGTAAGAATCAAAATTGGCTCATGGTGTTGCAAAAGGTGCATTTTCTAATTAATGACTTTTTAACCCCTTAACGTGGGCTGCTGCAAGCAGCCTGCGGCAATCAGCACACGTCAGCTGATTTGTACAGCTGACGTGTGTAAAAATATACACATATTTGGTATTGCCGAGTTCAGAAATGCTCGATCTATCAAAATATAAAATCAATTAATCTGATCAATAAACGGCGTAGAGGCAAAAAATTCCAAACGCCAAAATTAAGTTTTTTGGTCGCCACAAATTTTGCGCAAAATGCAAATCACAGGCAATCAAAACGTGGCATCTGCACAAAATGGTTCTGCTAAAAATATCAGCTCGAGACGCAAAAAATAAGCAGTCACTAAGCCCCAGATCCTGAAAAATGAAACCGCTACGTGGAAAATGGCGCAAAACATATGCCACTTTTTTTGGACAAACTTCAGATTTTTTTTTAACCCCTTCGATAAAAATAGACCTATACATGTTTGGGGTCTATGAACCCATACCGGCCTGAGGCATCACACCAACATATCAGTTTTATCATATAGTTAAAGAGTTTTCTAAAGAACAAAGTTAATTTTAATAAATAGATCTTGAAATTATAATAATTTCCATAATTTAACGTGATTAAGTAAACATTCCTGTGCTGAGATAATCTTATATATGTGCCCTTGCTATGTACTGTGTAATGGCCATGTATGACTGTACAGGGACATGGTCTGATGATATCACATCTCCTGTGCGGAGATAATCTTTCTGCCCCTGCTATGTACTGTGTAATGTCTGTGTCTGACCATACAGGAACATGGTCTGATCACACCACAGCTCCTGGACAATATATTTTTTACTTCCTTCCCTTATACTGTAGAAGAGGATCTCAGCACAAAAACATTTTTTTTTAACCACATCCATTTGTGGGACTTATTAATCCAAGATCTTTTGATTAAAATTTACTTTGTTAGTGGGACAAACCCCTTAAGGATCTGGTTTTGAAGGTTTCTGCTTTGCATTTTTTACCCTACTGTGTAAAAATGTATACTATACTATGTTTTGTAGAAGACCTATAACTCTTTTTGATACACTAAATTACTTGTTTAATTTCACTTTTATTGTCCTTCATTCTGTATTCTTCCTTCATTTTCATCATATTTACAAATAAAGAAGGATTATTTATAAAGGAAAACATTGTTACTAAGTTTGAACAAAAGAAATAGTTGTTCAGTTATGTCCTTCTGTTGTAACAGCAAGTGTCGATTTCCAGATTTCCGAAGATATCATATGCCACATTACTTTTACCTCCATCAACAAACAAACAACAATTATAATCATTAAATTTATTTGTTATTAAGACAATCAATGGATCATGGTGATCTGTATCTAGATTTAGGGGATAGGTCTGGACACTATAATGCAGGTTGAAGATGAAAATCTTTACTGTTAACAAAACCCTTGATCTCTTCCCTTGTGCATTCAGGCCATTATGTTGAAGGATCCATGTTGTTTGAGAAATACAATAAGCTGCTTTAAAGCAAACTTCTGGACCTATGTTATATCACCAATGACAAAGCAACAAACCGCTTAAAAAAGATTACAACTTCTCATGTACATACACAAGTGCTCATGAGCATGGAGCTCAAGCGGCAGTGACTTGCAGATTGACGTGGAAAAAGAAATACACAGAAGCAAGCTGGATTGATAAAAGCAGAACAATGTGTTCAAAAAGACGTCCCATGCTTCACATTCCCGGTTATACTGAACTTCTCTCAAAATTTCCCTGAAGAAATGGCAAATTAAGAATGGGGGAAGGGTGTTGTAAAGGTGACAAACAAAAAAAAAAAAAAGAAAAATTAAATGGTGGTGCGAGTTGGAGTACTTGGCTGACGCAGGCCCAAAGTTTTGCACAACCAGCCAGCAAAATCAACTTCTTGGATTTCAGCACGCTTAATAAATGTATGGGTCTATAGGAGGAAAAAAAACAAGAATAAAATAGGTTTGTACTAATATATCAAATGTTAATTCAATTAGCACAACTATTGTATTTAGAACCATTAAGACATGATTGTCTAATACGTGCTCCGAATATCTGAGATCATAGTTTAATATGTTAATCTACAGTTGCTAACATTTCATATTGGTCTACACATCACTTATTGTGGTTATCCTGGCAATTTATATAATCGGGCCGCTTGGGGTTATACATTGTTGAAGTCGATTAATCCCCTCCTGTCTAAGAAATTTTGCATTTTTGAACTTTCGTTTTTCACCCCCTTTTTCTAAAACACATAACTTTTACCATTTACATATTCATATCAATTCTTGTTTTTTTGCAGGACAATTTATAGTTTTCAATTACACCATTCATTTTACCATATAATGTACTGAAAAATGAGAATAAATAAAAAATGGGTGAAATGGTGAAAACAAAATGCAATTCTTTGAATATTTACTGTGTTTTGTTTTTACAGTTTACGATCTACTGATATTCTTCAGACCAATAGGATTATGATGACACCACCTTTTTGTAAGGAAACGCCACTGTGCACATTGCTCATTCACATGGTACCTACTCACTCCATTTTACACTAGAATCATTAAGGCACATTTTATGCATACAGTGAAGGAAATAATGATTTGATCCCTTGCTGATTTTGTAAGTTTGCCCACTGACAAAGACATGAATAGTCTATAATTTTAAGGGTAGGTTAAAAGTAACAGTGAGAGATAGAATATCCAAAACAAAATCCAGAAAATCACATTGTATAAATTATATAAATGTATCTGCATTTTGCAGAGAGAAATAAGTATTTGAGCCCTCTGACAAACAAGACTTAATATTTGGTGGCAAAACTCTTGTTGGCAAGCCCAGCAGTCAGACTTTTTTGTAGTTGATGATGAGGTATGCGCACATGTCAGAAGGAATTTTGGTCCACTCCTCTTTGAAGATCATATCTAAATTAGTAAGATTTTGAGGCTATCGCTTGGCAACTAGGAGCTTCAGCTTTCTCCATAGGTTTTCTATGGGATTAAGGTCTGGACTGGTTAGGCCACTCCATGACCATAATGTGCTTCTTTTTGACCCATGTATGTTTTGGATCATTGTCGTGCTGGAAGACCCAACCACGACCCATTTGTTAATGTCCTGCTAGAAGGAAGGAGGTTGTCACTCAGGATTATACGATACATGGCTCCATCGTCTCATTGATGCGGTGAAGTAGTCCTGTGCCCTTAGCAGAGAAACACCACCAAAACATGTTTCCACCTACATGCTTGACAGTAGGGACGGTGTTCTTTGGGTCATAGGCAGCATTTCTCTTCCTCCAAACATGGTGAGTTGAGTTAATGCAAAAGAGCTCAATTTTTGTCTCATCTGTCCACATCAATTTCTTTTAATCACTCAAAATCATCCAGGTGTTCATTGGCAAACTTTAGACGGGCCTGCACATGTGCCTTCTTGAGCAGTGGGACTTTGCGGGCACTGCAGAATTTTAAAGGGAGCCGGTTATCAGAAATTTAGCTTTTAAGCTAAAAGTTTCCTCTTCAGCAGCTCGTGGGCTGCATTCTAGCAAGGTTCCTATACTTTTTGTGCCCCCTTTGAAACCAAATTAAATACTTTATAAAGTTGTACCTTTTTGTCTGCAATTCTTGTAAATTATCGATGGGGGTGGGCTGTCTGGTGTCCGTTGCTGTCCCTCCTGCAGATTGACGCCGTCCCCCAATGCTCCATTTCATATCTCAGGACGCCGCCCACTGCGCCCGAGGTCCCGTGCACGCGAGGACCGCTGGTGACGTGGTCGCAGGCACGAGATTATGGGCGGCGCTGTGATTGCTTCGCAAGTGCCCGCCCATAATCTCGTGCCCGGCCTTTCCCCTCTAGCTCCAGCGTTCTGCGCAAGTGCTGGCCAGATGACCCGACGTCACCTCCTTCTCATCTTACCCTGCAGCATGAAATAGATGGGAAGGAGCGGAGCAGGACATCACAGGATACGAAGAGACGCGGAGAGGATCTGAGCGACGTACACAGTAAAAAAAACCATGTAAAATCAAAGACACACATTGTCTTATGAAAAGTGAAAAGCACGAAACGTTTTTTTTTTTGTAACCTGTGGTGGCCTGCTCCGCTCCTCCCATCTATTTCCTGCTGCAGGGTAAGATGGGAAGGAGGTGACGTCGGGTCATTTGGCCAGCGCTTGTACAAAAGGTACAACTTTATAAAGTATTTAATTTGGTTTCAAAGGGGACACAAAAAGTACAGGAACCTTGCTAGAATGCAGCCCAGGAGCTGCAGAAGGGGAAACTTTTAGGTTTAAAGCTAAATTTCTGATGACAGGTTCCCTTTAAGACATTACAGCGTATTGTGTTACCCAT
The DNA here is from genome assembly GCF_048569485.1 of Anomaloglossus baeobatrachus. NCBI lineage: Eukaryota > Metazoa > Chordata > Amphibia > Anura > Aromobatidae > Anomaloglossus > Anomaloglossus baeobatrachus. The sequence goes on from NC_134353.1 coordinate 423,952,772, forward strand.
GGTTTTCTTGGTGACAGTGGTCCCAGCTGTCTTGAGATCATTAACAAGTTCCTCCTGTGTAGTTTTAGGCTAATCTCTCACCTTCCTCATTATCCTGTATACCCCACAAGGTGAAATTTTGCATGGAGCCCCTGATCGATGTCGATTGACACTCATTTTGTATTTAATACTACTGCACCAACAGTTTTCTTCTCACCCAGTGTCTTACTTATGGTTTTGTAGCCCATTCCAGCCTTGTGCAGGTCTATGATCTTGTCCCTGACATCCTTAGAAAGCTCTTTGGTCTTGCCCATGATGTAGAGGTTAGAGTCTGACTGATTAATTGAGTCTGTGGACAGGAGTCTTTAATACAGGTGACAATTTAAAAAAGCTGTCTTTATTGCCGTTAATGAGTTGATTAGGAGGGTCTAACTGGGATATATGAGCCAGAACTCAATGGTTGGTAGGGGATCAAATACTTATTTCTCTCTGCAAAATACAAATAAATTTATACAATTTATAAAATATGACTTTCAGGATTTTATTTTTGATATTCTATTTCTCACTGTTAAAATTAATCTACCCATAAAATTATAGACTGTTCATGTGTTTGTCAGTGGGCAAGCTTACAAAATCAGCAGGGATCAATGATTTCTTTCATTGTATGTAGCCTGGTAGCACACACAACATAAACGTGGTCATAATGTTATTTATTTTGATTAAATAAATTCACCCCTATTTGTTTGAAAAAGAAACAAGATCTCTCACCATTAGCAACTTCAGGTCTGCTCGCTCGGCTGGATTCTTTATTAGACTGGAGGAAAAAAAAGAAAAAAAAAGGTTATTGATTTATATGTGCAAAACATGCACAGTACAGTGTGAAGCAGGTGTGGAAAAAAGTACATTTTTATGATTTAACAAAATGCAATGTGAATGAACAAAAAAGAAATTAAGTCAATTCAATATTTGGGGTGACTACTTTATGCCTCAAAAGAGCATTAATTCTTTTAGGTACATGTGCACACGGTTTTTGAAAGATTTTTGCAAGAAGGTTGTTTGAAACATCTTTGATGACCAACCACAGATCTTCTGCGGATATAGGCTTCTACAAATCCATCTGTCTCTTTATGCAACCTCATAAGTGATGTTGAGATTTGGGCATTGTGAGGACCAGATCAATACTTTCAGGACTCTGTTCTTCTTTCATTTCACATGTCTGACCATAGCAAAACTGAGTGCAGCAACAAGATACAGGATGTTTATACTGCATCAGCAAGGTCTCTCCCAGGCAAACATTTCACAGGAAACTGGGGTTTCAAGATATGCTGTTCAAGCAGTTTTGAAAAAGTACTAAGAAATGGGTAACGCTGAGGCCCATAGATGCAGGGGTCGGAGATTGAACTTAGTGCAGCAATGGAAGATATCAAGCGCCATTCGAAATTGGAAGAAGTCCATCAGCTGAAAAAGGACAGCAACCAGTGAGACCCAGGTACACCCATCTACTGTTCGGAAAAGTCTGGCCAGCAGTAATATCGATGAAAGAATTGGGGCGAAAAATCCATACATTTGACATGAAACAAGGTTATGCAACTTAACTATGTACAAAAAGATAGGAACTAGAGTTAAGAGGACTGAAATATTTGGCTGATTGAGGTACGATAATGAGTCTGTGAGTAACAGTTAAGTAAGGAGAGGTTTCCTTGCAAGTTTGCGTCTGCATTTCATCAAATGGAGTTGCGTCAAGATTAATGACGTCAATGCTGAAAAATATAGGCAGATATTTATCTATCATGCAAATACCATCACAAAGGCATCTGATTGGCTCCAAATATATTCTGAAGCATACATACAATCAATATTAAGGAAAAGCACAGTGCCACTGTGGTTGGCACTGTTAGCTTTGCTGTGGCGGAGTGCTTGGTTCAAATCACATTAATAACAAACATCTGCAAGGAGTTTGTTCTCCCTGTGTGTGTGGGTTTCCCGCAACACTCCAAAAATATACTGATAAGGAATTTAAATTTTGAGCCCTGATTGGGAAAGTGATATCTGTAAAGCACAGGAATATAATGACGTTATAGAAGCATGCATATTAAATAACGATATAGGAGACCTGGAAGTGATAATAGGGACTCATGAACTCAACATCATAAAGGCGTGTGGGATTACAAGAAGAGACACACACATCCACAGATCTAGGGTTAATTTTCCACGATTTCAGGGATAACCTCCCTAGAGAGTTGGTAGTTGTGTTCAGACCAAATTTATTGAAACTTCCTTTAAGTTGAGACAGGCTTATACGTCTTTTCAGGAAAACCCAGACAAAGCCCATAGGGATGTTTGGTTGCTGGAGCAGGGGGCTTTCAACAGGTGGGCAGTAAGGAGGGAGCAAATATTTAAAACAGCCCAGGAGGCGACCCTTCATCGATTTGGGAATAAGGCGGGTAAACTGATGGTCAATCTGGTAAAAATTAGAGGGACTCTGCAAGGACCTATGCAAATGAGGGATCGCACAGGTGAGGTACACAATAATCCTGGGAGGATAATCGAAATATTGGGGGACATACAAGGAATTATACACGGGGGACATACAAGTCACAATTCCAGATAACAATATTTTGACTAAAGTGACCCTTCCTGGGATCACAGAGGAACAACGTACTTTTTTTGAACGCTAAAATTTCAGGGGAAGAGGTAGTTGGCACTCTCAAAAGTATGCAGAACAACAAAGCGCCAGGGCCAGACGGGTTCACGGCTGAATTTTACAAGATGATGGTAGATGAGACCTCTCCTCTATTGTTAGAAATATTATTATTATTTATTATTATAGCGCCATTTATTCCATGGCGCTTTACAAGTGAAAGAGGGCATACGTACAACAATCATCAACAGTACAAAACAGACTGGTATAGGAGGAGAGAGGACCATGCCCGTGAGGGCTCACAGTCTACAGGGAATGGGTGGTGGTACAATAGGTGAGGATAGAGCTGGTTGCGCAGTGGTCTTCTAGACTGGAGGGCTATTGTAGGTTATAGGCTTGTTGGAAGAGGTGGGTCTTGAGGTTCCTCTTGAAGCTTTCCACGGTAGGGGAGAGTCTGATGTGCTGAGGTAGAGTATTCCAGAGTATGGGGGATGCACGGGAGAAATCTTGTACGTGATTGTGGGAAGAGGAGATAAGAGAAGGAGATCTTGTGAGGATCTGAGGTTGCGTGCAGGTAGGTACCGGGAGACTAGGTCACAGATGTAGGGAGGAGACAGGTTGTGCATGGCTAATGTTTTGAACTGGAGTCGTTGGGCGATGGGAAGCCAGTGAAGGGATTGGCAGAGTGGCGAAGCTGGGGAGTAGCGAGGGGAGAGGTGGATTAAGTGGGCCGCAGAGTTTAGGATAGATTGGAGGGGTGCAAGAGTGTTGGAAGGGAGGCCAGAGAGCAGAAGGTTGCAGTAGTCAAGGCGGGAGATGATGAGGGCATGCACTAGTGTTTTTGCCGATTCTTGGTTAAGGAAAGCACGGATCCGGGAGATATTTTTGAGTTGTAATCAGCATGAGTTGAAGAGGGCTTGGATGTGTGGCTTGAAGGCTAGAGCAGAGTCAAGGGTTACTCCAAGGCAACGAGCTTGTGAGACTGGGGAGAGTGAGCAACCATCAAGTTTGATGGAAAGGCTTGTTGGAGGAGATGAGTGAGGAGGAGGAAAGACAATGAACTCTGTTTTGTCCATGTTAAGTTTTAGGAATCGCGCAGAGAAGAAGGATGAAATAGCAGACAGACATTGTGGAATTTTGGTTAGTAGAGCGGTAATGTCCGGACCAGAGAGGTACATCTGTGTGTCATCGGCATAGAGATGATACTGGAAGCCGTGGGACTCTATGAGCTGTCCCAAATATACAACAAGGTCCTGGAGGGTGAAGCGTCTTTTCGCAATAGTAACCTAGCCTATATAAAATTAATTCCGAAAACAAAGATCCGCTATCCCCAGGCTCTTACCGGCCAATTTCACTCATTAATTTGGACATAAAAGTTACTCTCAAAAATAATGGCTAACCGCTTAGCCGTAATCCTGCCCCATTTAATATCCCCAGCTCAAGCAGGTTTAATTAAAAATAGATCAGCGACGCAAAATATTCATAAAGTCTTATTGGCCCTTGATAGGGTGAGCTCTAAGGATCTGGTCAAAGAGACTCCAGCGTTATTAATAATAGATGCTGAGAAGGCCTTCGATAATGTGGAGTGGCCTTGGCTCTATAGAGTTTTAGACAATGCTATTCTCGGGGTCTTTCTACAATGTGATGCGTGATATTTATACAAATCCTAGATTCCTAGTTCCTAGTTTCCGCTCGATTCCCTTTCAGTTGCATAGGGGGACTAGGCAGGGCTGTCCCCTTTCATCACTTCTCTTCAACCTGGCTTTGGAGCCCCTGGCGAGGCTGGTAACTGACCATTGCACTTTTCAAGGGATCCTCATAAATAAGATGCGAATACAGGCGACACTCTTTGCCGACGATGTACTGTTTCCCTCTGATCCTAAAACTCAGGTACTACTTATATTAGATATATTGCGAGAATACGGGAGCTACTCAGGCTTTAAAATTAACCCAACTAAATGTGAATTACTGTACCTGGGCAATGGGAAGGCGCATTTGCAGGAGGGTGGCCAGTGTGAGCATATTTCTATAGCAAGATCATACATCACATATCTGGGCATTAGAATTGGTAAGGGGCCGACTTTATATAACCTAAACTTCCCACCTCTTCTAAATCAAATAGTTCAGGACCTCCAGAGATGGCAGGACCTCCCGTTGAATATCATGGGCAGAGCACAATTAAGATGATGTCCATGTCTAAGTTGATGTATCATATCCAAACTCTACCTTTGCTCTTGAGACATAAGGATGTTGAACTTCTTAATAGAAGTTTCTCGAGGTTTGTGTGGAGGGGGAAACGAGCTCGCATTGGTATAAGGAAGCTGACTGCATCAAAGGATAATGGGGGATTAAACCTACCAAATGTTAGGGGTTACAATCTGGCCTGTTTGTCCAGGTAGTGGATGGATTGGATTCATGGCTCACAGAAACACGTGTCCCTTGGAGTTGAGAGAGATTATGCGTTTCCATGGTATTTAAAGGCCCTTCTTCACACCAGTCAAGCTAATCTACCCCAAAAAATTAAGCAGTCTTCTCTGTTTAAGGATAAGATAGCAGCCTGGAGGGCAGTGAGGAAGCATTACAAGTTGGCATATAAAATTTCTAAATATCTACCCTATGGGGTAATCCAAGGTTCAGCCAGGGAATTAGCAATAAGCTATTTGAAGTATGGAGGCGGAAAGATATACAGAGGGTCTCCCATCTTTTTCATCCTTCTGAGCCAAGATGGTTGGGGAGGGAAGAATTGGTAGACAATTATGGGTTGAATCCGAACCAAATAATCCAGTATGATCAGGTGAAGCATAAGGTTATGGCTCAATTGCACGACATTTCGTCGGAGGTGTCACTTAATACATTTGACGGCCTGGTCAAGTTGGCACAAACGTCCTCGTCAATCTCATCTCTATATGGGGCAATGCGAAACCAGTTGACTGGCTATCAGCCAGAGAGTTTCTTTAAGCCACGGGAAAAGCAACTAGGGGACCCCGACATTGGAACAAAGATTAGGGAGGGGTGGAGGGCCCTACGAAAGGCAATACTGAATGAACAGTGGTGGGAGACTCAGTATAAAGTGATGCATCGGGCGATCTATGCATTCAATTTGCCCAGAAAGCTTGAGAATCCTGAGAGGATTACTCGTTGTCCGAAATGCAATTTAGAAGCAACGGATCTCTACCATGGATTGTAGCTGTGTCCCCACCTTGAGCCACTGTGGGCCCGAGTATCAAAGTGTGTTGCTAAACTCTGGGACATCAAACTCCTTCTCTCCCCTACTCTGGTTCTGTTCCATGCGTGGGAGGGAGTGAGCGTCGAGGGGAGGAGGAGTAAACATCCCCCTTCACTACTACATGTAATCATACTTGCAACAAAGAGGATGATACTGAAATATTGGTTGGAGTCAAAAGTACCCTCGTTCGAAGAAGTAATAATCCATATAGCACGGCTGATGGAGTGAGAGCCTTGATGCCGGAAGGAAGTCGGGACGATTGGGTAGTCACTTCAAAAAAAGTGGAGGGAGTTCATTAAAAGCTACTTTAACCCCTTCACGACCGCGGGCCGTAAAATTACGTCCTATTTTAACGTGACTTAACGACCAGGGACGTAATTTTACGGCCTAAACTTCATTTGATTGCCGTGGCCATAGCAACGGCTTTCAAATGATGTCCCCTGCTGTTTCTTACAGCAGGGGACCTTTGCTTGACCCCAGGGGGGGCGGCATCGCCACCCCCTATCGACGATCGATGTGATTGGCTGTTCAAATCTGAACCGCCAACCACATCGATCGCACTAATTTCGGCAAAAATAATGCCCGAATTAGTGCGATCCTGTGAGATCCAGCTATGAGATGCCGCAGCTGCAGCAGCATATCATAGGTGGACCTCAAACATGCCGCCCCCAGCCCCTGCAGCACTGATTGGAGCGATCGTGCTATGACGCGCAATCGCTCCAATCAGTGTGCAGTGGGGCGGTCTGATCTGCCGGTGGCCGCCCTCCCCAGGCCTGTGCTGGCCTGTGAGCCCTCCCCCAACATGTCTGCAGCGTGGAGTGGCTGGTACTTTTGGTACCACGCCACCGCTGCTGCCGCCGCCGCCTCTGATGTCTCCGCCGCTGCAGCTCTAATGGTAAGTATTCCGCTCCCTGCGCGCTCCCGTGAAGGCCCCTGCGCGCTCCCGTGAAGGCCCCTGCCCGTGCCCCCCCCGATCTGCCCCCCTACGCCCCGATCTGCCCCCCCGGCATCCCGATCTGCTACCACCGCTGCTGCTGAGGTCACCGCTGCTGCTGCAAAGTGAGTACTGTGCTCACTTTGCAGCCCGTGCGCGCTCCCGTGGTGCCCCTGCGCGCTGCCGTGATAGCCCCTGCCGTGCCCCCCCCGCGATCTGCTCCCCCCAACCACCCCCCCCCCCCCCGACATCCCGATCCGCTCCCCCCGCGATCTGACTGCCTCCCCCATTATTTCTATTCTGCTTCTGCAGCTCCCTCTCCGGTCTCCCCCTCTGCTCTCCCCCCCTCCCCCTCTGCTCTCACCCCCCCCCTCTGCTCTCACCCCCCCCCTCTGCTCTCACCCCCCCTCTCCCCCTCTGCTCTCCCCCGACGTCCTCTTACCTGTCTTCACCGGCCTGATCACATCTGCGTCCATCGCTGGGTCCTTCCTGGGCATTCTGCTGATCTGCCTGCTGCTCCTGTAAAGCTGTCCATCTCTCTGCCATCTGTTCCTCTGCAGCTCTTCTGGTCAGTGATCCTCCTGCTAGTCCTCTGGGTACTGTGAGTATAACTTTTTTTTTTTTTCCGTATCCCCTGTCCATTTTTACACCTCATCCGTCCGTGCGTCCCGCCAAGCGCTGATCAGGGATGCTGATAACGGATCGGCATCCCTGCTCAATTTTTGGCGTGACTTTTTTTTCCGTATCCCCGACGCTTTTTGTATCGCATCCGTCCGTGCGTCCCGCCAAGCGCTGATCAGGGATGCAGATAACGGATCGGCATCCATGGTCAATTTTTGGCGTGACTTTTTTTTCCATATTCACGACGCTTTTTGTATCTCATCCGTCCGTGCGTCCCGCCGAGCGCTGATCAGGGATGCAGATAACGGATCGGCATCCATGGTCAATTTTTGGCGTGACTTTTTTTCCGTATTCACGACGCTTTTTGTATCGCATCGGTCCGTGCGTCCCGCCGAGCGCTGATCAGGGATGCAGATAACGGATCGGCATCCATGGTCAATTTTTGGCGTGACTTTTTTTTCCGTATCCCCGACGCTTTTTGTATCGCATCCGTCCGTGCGTCCCACCAAGCGCTGATCAGGGATGCACATAACGGATCGGCATCCATGGTCAATTTTTGGCGTGACTTTTTTCCGTATTCACGACGCTTTTTGTATCGCATCCGTCCGTGCGTCCCGCCAAGCGCTGATCAGGGATGCACATAACGGATCGGCATCCCTGCTCAATTTTTGGCGTGACTTTTTTCCGTATTTGCGACGCTTTTTGTATCGCATCCGTCCGTGCGTCCCGCCAAGCGCTGATCAGGGATGCACATAACGTATCTGCATCCATGGTCAATTTTTGGCGTGACTTTTTTTTTTACGTATCCCCGACGCTTTTTTTTATCGCATCCGACCGTGCGTCCTGCAGCGGCCGATCAGTGCACTGCGTCTGTGCGTTTGAAAAGTCAAATGGCGCTCCTTCTCTTCTGAGCCCCGCCATGCGCTCAAACAATTACTTTCCACCACATATGAGGTATCTGCGTACTCAGGAGAAATTGCACAATACGTTTTATGGTGCATTTTTTCCTGATAGCCTTGTGAAAAAAAAAGCTACCTAGTTGAAGCAACCGTTTTGTGGTAAAAAAAAAATTTTTTCTTTTCACGGCTCAACGCTATAAACTTCTGTGAAGCCCCCAGGTGTTCAAAGTGCTCACCAAACATCTAGAAAAATTATTTGAGGGCTCTAGTTTCCAAAATGGTGTCACTTGTGGGGGAGCTCCACTGTTTAGGCACCATAGGGGGTCTCCAAACGTGACATGGCGTCCGCTAATGATTCCAACCAATTTTGCTGTCAAATGGCGCTCCTTCTCTTCTGAGCCCCGCCATGCGCCCAAACAATTACTTTCCACCACATATGAGGTATCTGCGTACTCAGGAGAAAATGCACAATACATTTTATGGTGCATTTTTTCCTGATAGCCTTGTGAAAAAAAAAGCTACCTAGTTGAAGCAACCGTTTTGTGGTAAAAATTTTTTTTTTTCTTTTCACGGCTCAACGCTATAAACTTTTGTGAAGCCCCCAGGGGTTCAAAGTGCTCACCAAACATCTAGAAAAATTATTTGAGGCCTCTAGTTTCCAAAATGGGGTCACTTGTGGGGGAGCTCCATTGTTTAGGCACCTCAGGGGGTCTTCAAACCCGACATGGCGTCCGCTAACAGGTGCAGCTAATTTTGCACTCAAAATTTCAAATGGCGCTCCTTGCCTTCCGAGCACTGCTGTGTGTCCAAACATTTGATTTCCACCACATATGAGGTATCTGCGTACTCAGGAGAAAATGCACAATACATTTTATGGTGCATTTTTTCCTGTTACCCTTGTGAAAAAAAAAGCTACCTAGTTGAAGCAACCGTTTTGTGGTAAAAAAAATTTTTTTTCTTTTCACGGCTCAACGCTATAAACTTTTGTGAAGCCCCCAGGTGTTCAAAGTGCTCACCAAACATCTAGAAAAATTATTTGAGGCCTCTAGTTTCCAAAATGGGGTCACTTGTGGGGGAGCTCCATTGTTTAGGCACCTCAGGGGGTCTTCAAACCCGACATGGCGTCCGCTAACAGGTGCAGCTAATTTTGCACTCAAAATTTCAAATGGCGCTCCTTGCCTTCCGAGCACTGCTGTGTGTCCAAACATTTGATTTCCACCACATATGAGGTATCTGCGTACTCAGGAGAAAATGCACAATACATTTTATGGTGCATTTTTTCCTGTTACCCTTGTGAAAAAAAAAGCTACCTAGTTGAAGCAACCGTTTTGTGGTAAAAAAAATTTTTTTTCTTTTCACGGCTCAACGCTATAAACTTTTGTGAAGCCCCCAGGTGTTCAAAGTGCTCACCAAACATCTAGAAAAATTATTTGAGGCCTCTAGTTTCCAAAATGGGGTCACTTGTGGGGGAGCTCCATTGTTTAGGCACCTCAGGGGGTCTTCAAACCCGACATGGCGTCCGCTAACAGGTGCAGCTAATTTTGCACTCAAAAATTCAAATGGCGCTCCTTGCCTTCCGAGCACTGCTGTGTGTCCAAACATTTGATTTCCACCACATATGAGGTATCTGCGTACTCAGGAGAAAATGCACAATACATTTTATGGTGCATTTTTTCCTGTTACCCTTGTGAAAAAAAAAGCTACCTAGTTGAAGCAACCGTTTTGTGGTAAAAAAATTTTTTTTTCTTTTCACGGCTCAACGCTATAAACTTTTGTGAAGCCCCCAGGGGTTCAAAGTGCTCACCAAACATCTAGAAAAATTATTTGAGGCCTCTAGTTTCCAAAATGGGGTCACTTATGGGGGAGCTCCATGGTTTAGGCACCTCAGGGGGTCTTCAAACCCGACATGGCGTCCGCTAATGAGTGCAGCTAATTTTGCGTTCAAAAATTCAAATGGCGCTCCTTCCCTTCCGAGCTCTGCCGTGCGCCCAAACAATTGATTTTTACCACATATGGGGTATCAGCGTACTCAGGAGAACATGCACAATAAATTGTATTGTGTACTTTCTCTTTTCTCCCTTGTAAAAATGAAAATTTTATGGCTAAAGTAACATTTTTGTGTTAAAAAGTAAAATTTTCATTTTTTCCTTCCACATTGCTTTGGTTCCTGTGAAGCACCTAAAGGGTTAATAATCTTATTGGATGTGGTTTTGAGCAGTGTGAGGGGTGTAGTTTTTAGAATGGGGTCACTTTTGGGTATTTTCTGTCACCTCGGCCTCTCAAAGTCACTTCAAATGTGATGTGGTCCCTAAAAAAATTATTTTGTAAATTTTGTTGGAAAAATGAGAATTTGCTGATGACCTTTGACCCCTTCTAACTTCCTAACGGAAAAAAAATTTGTTTCGAAAATTGCGCTGATGTGAAGTAGACAAGTGGGAAATGTTATTTAGTAACTATTTTGTGTGACATATCTCTCAGATTTATGGGCATAAATTTTCAAAGTTTGAAATTTGCGAAATTTTCAAACTTTTCGCCAAATTTCCTAAATTTTCACAAATAAACGCAAAAAATATCGGCCTAAATTTACCACTGACATGAAGTACAATATGTCACGAAAAAACAATCTCAGAATCGCCAGGATCCGTTGAAGCGTTCCAGAGTTATAACCTGTCAAAGTGACACTGGTCCGAATTGCAAAAAATGGCCCGGTCATTAGGGTGTTTTAGTGGCCGGGGGTGAAGGGGTTAATTCGGAGGAAATAGAACGCATAATGTCACCATTTAAGGAGACGGCATGGTATCACTCTGAGAAGTTAGGTGGTACACTCGGAGGACTGGAGGTGGGGGTTGAAGGTGACTAGGTGGGAGTGGATTTTGAGTAGTGGTGGGTTCAGGAAGGGGGGGGTAGGAGAATTTAACAGGATGGTTGCAAATTCATATAGTTAGTTATAAGGGTTTCCGTGAGGTATTAAAGATTCTGAGTCTTACTGTGAATACTGTGAACATTGATTAGATGTTGTAGTACTTAATTGTAAATTGAGCGATATACAATTTTTTTGTCATTTTGCTGATAATTTTGTTGATATTATTAATATTATTTGTTCTATGTAATGATTTGTTTGCTTTTGAAAATAAATAAAAATTATAATTTAAAAAAAAATAAAAAACATTTTATGTCTACCATAGGGAAATAAAATATTTATTTAACTTCATTAAAAGAAATCTCCAATGTTTGGCATGAAGTAGTTAGAAGACTGCTGATATGTTTTAAAAGAAAACTTGTCATCTGATTTTTCCCTATAAACTGCAGCCAGACCTTAAATACAGCATTCTAGAATGCTGTATATAAGTGTCCAGGCCGCTCAGTATAACATAAAATACATCTTTTATTATACTCACCAGCGGGGCGGTCCGGTCCAATAGGTGTTGCTGGTCTTGGTCCGGTGCCTCCTCCTATTGTCCCTTCCATCGCCGTCCTCCTACCTAACTAGCTACGTGTCAATGATGTGTCCTTTTACAGTTCAGGTCCACCCAATAACCATGGACATTCATAGCCTGATCATATCCGCTTGCAATGGTCTAGTTATCAAAAATAGGGGGGACAGTACATGTTTTTCTTCATTTAACCCCTTTACCACAATTTAAATTGTAGATAATGAAACACCATAAATGTATTGTTATAAAGCAATTGGTATTAAAATATAACTTTTAACAAATATATTTAGAAGGACAAAACGTCAATGAGAAACAAATCACCCTTTGTGAGAAATAGCACAACATGAAAAAATGTACCGTATTTTTCGGACCATAAGACGCACTTTTTTTCCCCCAAATGTTGGGGGAAAGTTGGGGGTGCGTCTTATGGTCTGACTATAGGGCTGCGGCTGGGAATGAGGGTGCTGCGGGTCATCGGGGGCACGAGCAGGCAGCAGCGCCTGCTCGTGACCACGTGGGCCCGCTCATTACGTATGCACGCCCATCCTCTCGTCCATCTCTCAGCGCTGAAGCCGGCACTGACAGGTGGGCGGAAGGATGAGCGGGGACGCGCGCATAGTAAAGAGCCGGCATGATCACCCCTGGCAATTACAGCCTGGAGTGATCATGTGCGGCTGTATTCACTGCCCCCCGCGCGTCATTGCCAGCGCGGGGTGCAGTGAATCAGTACACTCACCCGTCCCCGTGTGTGGAGCCGCCCCCCTGCTGCACGCGATGACTTCCTGTCTGTGCCGGTCAGCTGATCTGTGCTGAGCCGGTCAGCTGATCTGTGCTGGTCAGCTGATCGGCACAGACAGGAAGACATCGCGTGCAGCAGGGGGGCGGCTCCACACACACAGATCAGCGTGCCAGAGAGGAAGATGTGATCGGTGCTGCAGGGAGTGAGGAAAAGGTGAGTATAAACGTTTATTTTTTTCTCTGTGCTAAAAGACATCAGTTAAAAGATGTGCTCCTCTGACCATCCGAGCGTGTCACAGCCTGGGCCAGACCCTGATCAGAGGACAATAAAACTTTCACACTGAACTGCAGCAAAATTTATGGCTACAACAGTTTGTCCCCCTGCCATAGTGATAGTTCTGTTTTATATAACTTGGTTGTTTTTTTTTTTTTTACTGCCCCATTCTATGTCCTGTTGTGTATAAATATGTGACTCTTCAGATTTTGTGTTATACCATGCCTGATGAAGAGACCTGAGTAGTCTCGAAAGCTTGCAATTATTACCATCTTTTCAGTTAGCCATTAAAAAGGTATCAACCACTGAGGACTTCAGTTCTTTTAAACACATTTTTTTATCTCTACTGGCTAACACGGTACAAAGATATATTTTACTTGTATCATATAGCACTAGCAAGATAAACCTCAATGTAACTTCCACACCACAAATGAGAGTATTATCACATCAGATGAGTGTATTTGCGGTATAAAAATCTTTAGGAAATGTTATTCCTGGTTATCGCAGATTTTACCATATGCAAACACTTAGCCTGCAGAAATAGGATAGCATTGCACATGTCCCATACAGTGCCTACAAGTAGTATTCAACCCCCTGCAGATTTAGCAGGTTTGATAAGATGCAAATAAGTTAGAGCCTGCAAACTTCAAACAAGAGCAGGATTTATTAACAGATGCATAAATCTTACAAACCAACAAGTTATGTTGCTCAGTTAAATTTTAATACATTTTCAACATAAAAGTGTGGGTCAATTATTATTCAACCCCTAGGTTTAATATTTTGTGGAATAACCCTTGTTTGCAATTACAACTAATACAACTTTTATAAGACCTGATCAGGCCGGCACAGGTCTCTGGAGTTATCTTGGCCCACTCCTCCATGCAGATCTTCTCCAAGTTATCTAGGTTCTTTGGGTGTCTCATGTGGACTTTAATCTTGAGCTCCTTCCACAAGTTTTCAATTGGGTTAAGGTCAGGAGACTGACTAGGCCACTGCAACACCTTGATTTTTTTCCCTTTTGAACCAGGCCTTGGTTTTCTTGGCTGTGTGCTTTGAGTCGTTGTCTTGTTGGAAGATGAAATGACGACCCATCTTAAGATCCTTGATGGAGGAGCGGAGGTTCTCGGCCAAAATCTCCAGGTAGGCCGTGCTATCCATCTTCCCATGGATGCGGACCAGATGGCTAGGCCCCTTGGCTGAGAAACAGCCCCACAGCATGATGCTGCCACCACCATGCTTGACTGTAGGGATGGTATTCTTGGGGTCGTATGCAGTGCCATCCAGTCTCCAAACGTCACGTGTGTGGTTGGCACCAAAGATCTCGATCTTGGTCTCATCAGACCAGAGAACCTTGAACCAGTCTGTCTCAGAGTCCTCCAAGTGATCATGAGCAAACTGTAGACGAGCCTTGACATGACGCTTTGAAAGTAAAGGTACCTTACGGGCTCGTCTGGAACGGAGACCATTGCGGTGGAGTACGTTACTTATGGTATTGACTGAAACCAATGTCCCCACTGCCATGAGATCTTCCCGGAGCTCCTTCCTTGTTGTCCTTGGGTTAGCCTTGACTCTTCGGACAAGCCTGGCCTCGGCACGGGTGGAAACTTTCAAAGGCTGTCCAGGCCGTGGAAGGCTAACAGTAGTTCCATAAGCCTTCCACTTCCGGATGATACTCCCAACAGTGGAGACAGGTAGGCCCAACTCCTTGGAAAGGGTTTTGTACCCCTTGCCAGCCTTGTGACCCTCCACGATCTTGTCTCTGATGGCCTTGGAATGCTCCTTTGTCTTTCCCATGTTGATCAAGTATGAGTGCTGTTCACAAGTTTGGGGAGGGTCTTAATTAGTCAAAAACGGCTGGAAAAAGAGATAATTTATCCAAACATGTGAAGCGCATTGTTCTTTGTGCCTAAAATACTTCTTAATACTTTAGGGGATCCAAACAGAGTTCTTGTGGTTTGAGGGGTTGAATAATAAATGACCCTCTGAATAAACTTTTCACAATTTAAAAAAATAAATAAATAACATTCTTTTTTGCTGCAGTGTATTTCACACTTCCAGGCTGATCTACAGTCCAAATGTCACAATGCCAAGTTAATTCCGAATGTGTAAACCTGCTAAATCTGCAGGGGGTTGAATACTACTTGTAGGCACTGTATGTATACAGCCACTTCAAGGAGCTCTATGTGCAGTACGTAAACATATCGACTGTAAACGATCACCTCAAAGTACTTTTGGCTGCCCTGTGAGCAGCCTTATAATATACATTTTCTCATGTTGTGCTATTTCTCACAAAGGGTTATTTTTGTTTATTATTGACGTTTTCTCCTTTTAAATATATTTATTAAAAGTTATATTTTAATACCAATTGCTTTATACCAATGATTTTATGGTATTTCATTACCGTATATGCTGGCGTATAAGACGACTGGGCGTATAAGACGACCCCCAACTTCTGCCCTAAAAATATAGAATTTGGGATATACTGACTGTATAAGACTACCCCGCTCCCAAATGAAAAAAAGTCTGCTTTGATTGCAATATGTTAATTTTAATTCCGCGAGAGCCGTACAATATGTTTTTAAAGGGCCATTGACAGATCAATCGCTCCAATGTTCACTTAGTACAGCAAGGAATGCTCCTCCCTGCTGTATAAAGCCACAACTGGACTGAAACAATGGTACTACACTCTGCTACAAACAGACACACACAACTCTGCTACAAACAGACAAACACACACAACTCTGCTACAAACAGACAAACACACACAACTCTGCTACAAACAGACAAACACACACAACTCTGCTACATGCAGACAAACACACACAACTCTGCTACATACAGACAAACACATACAACTCTGCTACATACAGACAAACACACACAACTCTGCTACATACAGACAAACACATACAACTCTGCTACATACAGACAAACACATACAACTCTGCTACATACAGACAAACACATACAACTCTGCTACATACAGACAAACACATACAACTCTGCTACATACAGACAAACACGTACAACTCTGCTACATACAGACAAACACATACAACTCTGCTACATACAGACAAATACACACAACTCTGCTGCTCTGTGGGGCCTGCACCCGCGGCTCGGCGGGTACAGCACCCGCGGCATCGGCGGGGGGGGATTGGCAGGGCATACATCTGGGGGGTTAGAAGCAGCTCACCGGGGCCCATAATGGGCACAAGTCCCCCTGTGTTAGATATCTCCCCCATAGTGCTGCCCATGGCCCCTATATAGATCGCACAAGTCCCCCTGTGTCAGATATCGCCCCCATAGTGCTGCCCATGGCCCCTATAGATCGCACAAGTCCCCCTGTGTCAGATATCGCCCCCATAGTGCTGCCCATGGCCCCTATAGATCGCACAAGTCCCCCTGTGTCAGATATGGCCCCTAGGCTGCTGCCCAAAGTAAAATAAAACCCTCTTTCCTTACCTCCTGCAGCGCTGAGCTCCCTCCTGTCTGGCTCCGTGCTTCTCTTCCTCCACTTCCTGGTTCTCAGTGCGGTCATGTGATCGGCACAGCAGGCTGAGCTCTCTGCCTGATCACAGTGGAAGCAGGGACACCGGGGAGAAACACTGGAGGGGGTAAGTAAAGCTTTTTTATTTTAGAAGGAGCAGCAGCCTGGGGGCCAAATCTAACACAGGGGGGGGAATGTGCGATCACACTGGGACGCAGGCTCATATAATATGCACCGCTGCCCCAGCCCCTCACTGCGTGCGATTTCAGCACCATTGGAGATGGACAGCGGCTGTGCATATTATATGAGCGGGTGCAGGAGATCAAAGGATGCAGGCCGCAGCGTTCCCCTGTGCTCCAGAGCTGCTGCCCCCACCTCCCCTGGACGCTGCAGTGTACATACACACCCCCCCCTCCCCCCCGTATATCCGGCGTATAAGACGACCCCCCACTGTAGCCATTATTTTAAGGGGGTAAAAAGTCGTCTTATACGCCAGTATATACGGTATTTACAATTTAAATTAATTATCCTGTGGTATGGCAGGTTTTTTGGCAACGGGATTGGACACCAATAATTGGCTATCGGAAGCTAGGAATGTATTTTCGGATCGGGAGTTTGTCCAACCGAGTTACACTCCGTCATACGATTCAGCTTTTAAAGAACTGACAAAAATATAAAAAGACCATATTTGTTCTTGGTGGGAGGTGCAAAGTTTGGAGATCTACATTAAGGCATCCATTGTACCCAGACACTTATGTATTACTTTAACCCCAGGAGGACGGTATAAAAATCAGGCTCTCTCAGATAAGTGGGAAAAAGAGATGACATCGAGCTCTTTGCGTTTAATGCAACTTCTTTTGGAGGAAGAAAAAGTAACTCTAGCTTGGCTTTCTAAAACATTAGCTGAATATATTGAGGTTACAAATTTTTTTTCTGGTGAAACAGATTTCAAGTCACTCTGCAAAATACTATGGAGGGGTTCCAATATCACCTCAAAGAGAGGAAACACAGTTAGTCCTCCTTCCCACGTCTGTGTCTCCGGTACGTGTTTGGTCCATTTTCTCACGTGCTGGAGACATGGGCACACGTAGACTCATTAAAATCAATGGGTCTGCGCACACGTGCGTGTTTTGCCATGGACCGTGTGTACAGTACAGACCAAAAGTTTGGACGCACCTTCTCATCTCTAGAACAACTGTTAAGAGGAGACTTTGTGCAGCAGGCCTTCATGGTAAAATAGCTGCTAGGAAACCACTGCTAAGGACAGGCAACAAGCAGAAGAGACTTGTTTGGGCTAAAGAACACAAGGAATGGACATTAGACCAGTGGACACCTGTGCTTTGGTCTGATGAGTCCAAATTTGAGATCTTTGGATCCAACCACCGTGTATTTGTAGAAAAGGTGAACGGATGGATTCTACATGGCTGGTTCCCACCGTGAAGCATGGAGAAGGAGGTGTGATGGTGTGGGGGTGCTTTGCTAGTGACACTGTTTGGGATTTATTCAAAATTGAAGGCATACAGAACCAGCATGCCTACCACAGCATCTTGCAGCGGCGGGCTATTCCATCCGGTTTGCGTTTAGTTGGACCATCATTTATTTTTCAACAGGACAATGACCCCAAACACACCTCAAGGCTGTAAGGGCTATGTGACTAAGAAGGAGAGTGATGGGGTGCTACGCCAGATGACCTGGTCTCCACAGTCACCAGACCTGAACCCAATCGAGATGGTTTGGGGCGAGCTGGACCGCAGAGTGAAGGCAAAAGGGCCAACAAGTGCTAAGCATCTCTGGGAACTCCTTCAAGACTGTTGGAAAACCATTGAAGCTCATCAAGAGAATGCCAGAGTGTGCAAAGTAGTAATGAAAGCAAAAGGTGGCTACTTTGAAGAACCTAGAATATAAAACATATTTTCAGTTGTTTCATATATTTTTTTTTTTTTTTTTTTTTTTTTTTTAAGTATTTCATTCCACATGTTTTAATTCATAGTTTTGATGCCTTCAATGTGAATCTACAATTTTCAGAGTCATGAAAATAAAACTCATTGAATGAGTAGGTGTGTCCAAACTTTTGGTCTGTACTGTACGTGTGAAGCATACGTGTGCCCGTGTGGTCCTGTGTTTTTCTCCGGCATCACGGGTGTCACAAGGACCGCACGGATGTGATCTGTATGACACGCACCGGAGAAAACACGTGCCTGTGAAATAAAAAAAATTTCTATACTCACTTTCTCCAGCGCTGCTGTCTCTGCCGCTGCTATCACTTGCTTCCTACCCCCGCTCATTATGCTAATCACATTCACTTCACTGCGGGCCGGAAGCAGCAGCGGGAAGTCGGCAGGACTGCATCAGCACCACGGACAGGAACGCCAGGGACAGGTGAGCAGAAAGTTCCCGTTCTCCGTGTGTTATCACGGAGAACACACGGAGAACACACATGTGCCATAAACACGACACACGAAGGACAATACGCACCTTTGACACGTCCGTGAAAAACATGCGTGATTTTCACGGACGTGTGAAAGAGGCCTAACTTTGTTGGAGACCTCCAGGAGTTCAGCGACCACAAGGCATACTTATTTTCAACCAGTAAACCTAACATTCCACAACCTGAAACAGATCTCTTCTCGACCGATACTGAATTTTCAGATAGTGATACATGACAGAAGAAGGGCAAGTTTAGGAATAATGGGCCCGCAAGAAAAGGTCGAGGGAGTAGACCTTATAACGCCTATTTTTTTTTAGACCATCAACACTTTCTGCAGAGTCTACATCAACCTGACACAATCTGACACAAGGGGAACCACCCAGATAATTAATATATCGACTAAACCTTTTAGCTCAGCAGCCATGTGTGTCCTAAGCAAGGGTTTATCTTTTGTGCCCACATCTGAACTCAATATTTGTTAATCTGTAAAGGATCTACATCTGTTTGTCCGTAAATTAAAATGGCGAAAACATTTTTTGCGCAATGACAGATTGCAGTGTCGAGAGTTGGGTGTTCCAGAGGATTTAATTCCAGACATTCACATTCTGATGGGGTAATGATAATCCTTGTTCTACGGGTGATGGTTCCTTCATAGACTTAAAAACAAAAAGTGTGCGCCTTCCACCTACACAAAGTGATGTCAGCCATTGATATTTTTGTTCAATTGGTATCAGAGGACATTGAGAAACTATCTTGGGAGAAATATCATTCCATGTTTAATCTATCAACAGAGGAGATGACTGCTCTGGTTGACCTGGAACATGACCACGACATTGTCCTAAAACCTTCTGACAAAGGTGGCAAATGTCATGGTCATGGACTGGATCTATTATAGAGACATCTGTAAATCCCTTTTAAAGAGACAAAATGGGTTATGCCAAGTTCAACTCTAATCCCATGATTCCTTTGAGTCAACTTAAAGAAATTCTTGTAGATGGGCTTAATGATAATCTCATCAGTAAAAATGAATATGATTTTTTATTGCGACTCACCCTGTTATGGCTACTTTTTACTGTTCGCCCAAAATTCAAAGGTCTCACCCCTTTAAAAGGAAGGCCCATTGTCTCGGGAGTAGGAAGTCTCTGTCAAAACATTGGCATATATATTGACCGTCTGTTAAATCCCTTTGTGAGGTCATTGAATTCTTACACAAGGGATACCACAGATTTACTTAGCTTGATGGCATCACTCTCGATCCAGATGCTATTCTTTGTAGTATCGATGTGGAATCACTTTACTCATCCATTATACACTCAGTGGGGATTCAAGCAGTCGAGCATTTTCTCAAGAGTTGTGGGTGTCAATATCAGAGGCATACATTTTTCTTAAGACTTTTGTTAATAAAAAATGTTTTCATTTTTGATGGATACATCTACCACCAGCTCAGGGGCACTACAATGGGGAGCTCCCTCTTATGCAAATCTGCTCCTGGGTTGGTGGAAGGAGAGTGTTGTTTTCAATGATAGTGGACCGTTAGGTATTGAAAATGTGACATTTTGGTCCTGATATATAGATTACATATTTGTCATATGGAAGGGTGACATAACCAGCTCTGCTACCTTTGTTTCACACCTTAATAATAATACAATTGGTGTATCGTTCACCAGCGAGAGCCACCCATCTCAGCTTCTTTTTTGGATGTGTTCATATACAAAAAACTGACATAGGCACCCTTGCTACTAAGACCTTCAGAAAGCCCACTGCAACAAATTTTCAATTACGTTGGGAGAACAATCATCCTCTACCATTAAAACGTGGTATCCCTAGGGGACAATATTTGAGACTTAGACGTAATTGCTCAAATGACAGAGACTTTCTTGAACAGTCAGCGGATCTTAGAAAACACTTTAGAGAGAGAGAGAGAGGATACCCCGACTGTGTCCTGAGAACTGCATACCATGAAGCTAGAACGAGGGACAGACCAGGCCTCTTGCTACCATCTACCCCATGCTTGGAGGATAAATTTCAATTTATCACTACTTTTAATAATGCGTCAGAAGCTCTCCACTCTATTTTAAAGAAACATTGGTCTATTCTTCAAATGGACTCTGATATTGGCGAACTTTTTTGCAGTTATCCCCGTTGTACATATCGTCGCAATAGATCACTGCAAGACAGACTGGTCCAGCCATTTTAATCTCCCTAAAATGACCACTTGGTCATTAATTGGTGACTCTGGTCATTTATTCAGTAATAGGGGGATTTTAATCTACAGAGGGTACGGAAAGTGTTCAGACCCCTTTAAAATTTTTCACTTTGTTTCATTGCAGCCATTTGGTGAATTCAAAGAAGTTAATTTTTTTTCTCATTATTGTACACACTGCACCCCATCTTGACAGAACCCCCCCTTCCCCCGCAGAAATGTAGACATTTTTGCAAATTTATTCAACAAGAAAAGCTGAAATATCTCATGGTCATAAGTATTCAGACCCTTTGCTCAGTATTGAGTAGACGCACCCTTTTGAGCTAGTACAGACAGGAGTCTTCTTGGGAAGGATGCAAGAAGTTTTTCACACCTGGATTTGGGGATCCTCTGCCATTCTTCCTTGCAGATCCTCTCCAGTTCTGTCAGGTTGGATGGTGAACATTGGCGGACAGCCATTTTCAGGTCTCTCCAGAGATGCTCAATTGGGTTTAGGTCAAGGCTCTGGCTGGGCCAGTCAAGAATGGTCACAAAGTTGTTCTGAAGCCACTCCTTTGTTATTTTAGTTATGTGCTTAGGGTCATTGTCTTGTTGGAAGGTAAACATTTGGCCAAGTCTGAGATCCAGAGGACTCTGGAAGAGATTTTCTTTCAGGAAATCTTTGTACTTGGCCGCATTCATCTTTCCTTCAATTGCAACAAGTCATCCTGTCCCTGCAGCTGAAAAACACCCCCATAGCATGATGTTGCCACCACCATGTTTCACTGTTGGGATTGTATTGGGCAGGTGATGAGCAGTTCCTGGTTTTCTCCACACATACCGCTTAGAATTATCACTAAAAAGTTCTATCTTCATCTCATCAGACCAGAGAATCTTATTTCTCATAGTCTGGGAGTCATTAAAGTGTTTTTTTGCAAACTGTATGCGGGCTTTCATGTGTCTTGCATTGAGGAGAGGCTTCCATCGAGCCACACCGTCATAAAGGCCTGACTGGTGGAGGGCTGCAGTGATAGTTGACTTTGTGGAACGTTCGCCCATCTCCCTACTGCATCTCTGGAGCTCAGCCACAGTGATCTTAGGGTTCAACTTTACCTCTCTCACCAAGGCTCTTCTCCCACGATTGCGCAGTTTGGCTGGATGGCTAATTTTAGGAAGAGTTCTAGTGATCCCAACTTCTTCCATTTTAGGATTATGGAGGCCAGTATGCTCTTAGGAACCTTGAGTACTGCAGAAATTCTTTTGTAACCTTGGCCAGATCTGTGCCTTGCCACAATTCTGTCTCTGAGCTCCTTGGGCAATTCCTTTGACCTCATGATTCTCATTTGGTCTGACAAGCACTGTGATCTATGAGGTCTTATATAGACAGGTGTGTGCCTTTCCAAATCAAGTCCTATCAGTTTAATTAAACATATCTGGACTGCAATGAAGGAGTAGAAGCATCTTAAGGAGGATCACAAGGAAATGGACAGCATGTGACTTAAATATGAGTGTCTGAGCAAAGGGTCTGAATACTTATGACTGTGTGATATTTCAGTTTATCTTTAATAATTTAAAAAAAGTCTACATTTCAGTTTTTTTCTGACAAGATGGGGTGCAGAGTGTACCTTAATGAGAAAAAAAATGAACTTTTTTGAATTTACCAAATGGCTACAATAAAACAAAAAGTGAAAAATTTAAAGAGATCTGAATACTTTCTGTACCCACTGTATACGAGTCATAGTGACCTCCCTCCCCTGTACCACATGAATATTGGTCCAGAGCTCACAGTGCCTCGCCTGTTACAACCTCCCATTTCCTATGATGAATCAAAGCTCTTGAGGAAACCCGTTGGGTGGAGAGTGACCAATGTCTCTTGTCTGGTATTGTTTGGGGTAATGTGTGGCGTATTGAGGTCCCCCTGCTTTTTTAGGCTCTGTGCCCACGTTGCGTATTTGGATGCAGTTACGCTGCGTATTGCACTGCAGCGTAACTGCATGCGTCCTGCGTCCCCAGCACAATCTATGAAGATTGTGCATAATCCATGTGCACGTTGCGTTTTAGAACGCAGCAATTTGCATGCTGCCAAATCGCTGCATTCTAAAAAGCAACATGTCACTAATTCCGTGCGCTTTGGATGCAGGTCCCGCTCTGTCTATGGTGGGGGCTGCATCCAGAGCGCATGAAATCGGCTTTTTCACTGCATTCATTACGCAGTGTTTCTGCAGCAATTTGAAGCGCACATGTGCTGTCAAATTGCTGCAGAAATTTCTACAGGGACAAACGCAACGTGGGCACATAGCCTTAAGGTAATACCAGTCCATTTGTTTGACATTAAGGGTGTATGGTAAAAACTATCTTACTGCCTTCCTTACAATTTACTAATATTGCATATCAGCACTTTGGAGTGGATGTTTACAAACAATTTAATGCTGCATAACAGTACTTTGAGGTGATTGTTTACATTCGATATGTTTACGTACTGCACGTAGAGCACCTTGGAGTGGCTGTTTACATATGGGACATGTGCAATACTATCCTATTTGTGCAGGTTAAGTGTTTACATATGGTATAATCTGCGATAACCAGGAATAACATTTCCTAAAGATTTTGATACCGCAAATACACTCATCTGATGTGATAATACTCTCATTTGTGGTGTGGAAGTTACATTGAGGTTTATCTTGCTAGTGCTATATGCAAACTTTGGCTGCCCTGTGAGCAGCCTTACGATATACATTTTTTCATGTTGTCCTATTTCTCACAAAGGGTGATTTTTGTTTATTATTGATGTTTTGTCCTTTTAAATATATTTATTAAAAATTATATTTAAATAGCAATTGTTTTATAACTTCTTTACCACCCAGCCTGTCACATTCCTGACCAGGCAATTTTTTCCCAATTCTGACCAGTGTCACATTGACAGGGTATAACATTGGTAAGCTTGAATGGATCCTGGCGATTCGGAGACTGTATTTTCGTGAATAGTGATGGGCAGACCCGGACTGTAAAAGTCCTGATCCACACGGTTCCAAAAGTACCCGAGTGCCAGGCCCGGAATTGTCAGGAAATTCCGGGCATTGATCCAGATCCGGCAGCGAGGGAAATAAATTTTTTTTTAAAATAAATGAAAAATAAAGAAAATAAGAATGAAGCAAGCGCTTCATACTTACTGAGGCTCCGATGCAGCTGTAACTGCTCCCGCGGCCACTCATTCACTTCGGGGGCCGCTTAGTAGCCTCATGCCTATTCTCTGCTTTCCCCAGCCACCGGCATCTGTGATTGGTTGCAATCAGATGCACCCCCACGCTGAGTTGTAGCGTGTCTGACGCTTCCAATCACAGACCCGCTCTAGGGGTCTATTGTACAGTAAACATAAATAAATGAAAAAATTAGCATAAGGCTCCCCATATTATGATAATCAGCACAGAAAGCATACGGCTACAGGCTGCAGCCTAAGCTGTGCGCTCATCTTGGCTGTGTATTAAAATAGGAGGAACCGCATGCGGCTATTTATTTTTCTTATTTAAATAAATAATAAAAAAAAAAACTCACAACGTGTGGTCAATTTTGATATCCAGCTGTGATAAAGCCTGACAGTGGGGGGCTGATATTCTCAGGCTAGGGAGACCCATAGTTATTGAGCCCCCCCAAAATATAAAAATAGCAGCCTGCAGCTGCACCGGATTGTCGCATCCATTAGATGCGACAATTCCAGCACTTTACCCGGCTGTTCCAGATTGCCCTGGTGCAGTGGCAATTGGGGTAATAAGGGATTAATTGCAGTTGACTAAGCCACAAAGCCCTAGATTAGTAATAGAAGGAGTCTATGAGACCCCCATTAAATAATCTATAAGTGAAAAGAAATAAAACACAAACAGCGAAAAAATCCTTCATTTGAAATAAAATACAAAAAAACAACCTCTTTCACCACTTTATTAACCCCCAAAACATTGGGGGCACAGCTGGATGTTCCCACGGCCATCCACCTGTGACCGCAGGTAACCTGACCTCAGGGTACTTCATTAAAATTAGTGACCTCAGGTGAAATCACTGAGTTTTCTGAGGTTACCTTGAACCTCCAGGTGCTTCACGGAAATTTATAATGCGGAGATGTGAAAATAGAAAAATAAATTTTTACCATAAAACTGTTGCTGTAACCCCAAATCTTTTATTTTCACAGGGGTAACAGGAGAAAACGCACAATACAATTTGTTGTGCAATTTTTCCTGAGTACGATGGTAGCTCATATGTGGTGGAAATCAATTGCTTGGGCGCATGGCAGGGCTTGGAAGGGAGGAAGCGCCATTTCAGTTTTTGAACGCAAAATTGGCTGGAATAGATAGCGGACGCCATATTGCGTTTGGAGAGTACCTGATGTGCCGAAACACTGGAGCTCCCCCACAGGTGATCCCATTTTGGAAACTAGACCCTGCAAGGAATTTATCTACATGTTTGGTAAGCACCTTGAATGTCCAAGTGCTTCACAGATTTTTATAATGGTGAGCCGTGAAAATAAAAGAATATATTTTTACTTCAATACTGTGATAGCATCACAGGACCCAAACGATGGCCCCACAGAGCGCATTAGATTGCACATAGTTTGACAGCACGATCTAAGGGGTTAGACCTGTGGGGGATGACCACGGGCTCACCGGGCGAGCCTATGGTAACTGAAGGGACGTGACCTAGGACGTGGATATATAAGTCCTAGGTCGTGAAGGGGTTAAAGTTTGGGTTTGCTCATCTCTTCCAATGCCTAGCATTATTAATATAAATGTGATAACACTATTTTCATTGCTTTCAGTTTGTAGGTGATCTTTTTATTTGTACTGACTTGTGATACAAGTCAATATATTGCCTTGTTGGTTCTTATTATTTGTTTATATAGTTTGTATTTTAAAAATTCTATGAAAAAAACTTTAAAAAATGCAATTAAAAACAAAATAAAAAAATTCCTGCAGACGCTTTGTATTTACACTGGACAGCTGAATACTATGCAAATATACTGCACACCGCCATACAATTAGACACATACAAATTGCAAACTGGCATAGATATCTACTCACTTGTATATAAACACTATGCACGCCAACACAGATATCCTACATACTTTGCACAAACTTTTCACACGTGTATTCCAAACACATGATCAGACTTCACTATGCATACATTTAACAAATGTAAATAGCTTCTTTGGAAACATAAAGGACAAACTCTAGTACCACTGATGGGATGTCGCAATCCTAAAAGTCAACATTAACCCTTTAACTGGTGTTGCCAAATGATAAAAAGCAAACTTTAAACAATTTACAGACACGTGTTTTGGGGTGTTTGCACCCTGATCAGTGCAAAACTCCATCTTTAGCCCCTTAACGACCGCGGGCAGTAAAATTACGTCATAGCGGTCATAACGTTACTGCCCGCGGTCTGCCGGCAGCAGCATGCTGCGATCGGCGCACATCTCAGCTGATTTTCACAGCTGAGATGTGTGCCTGCTAGGCACGAGCAGAATCGTTATCTGCTCGTGCAGTTTAAGCCCTTAAATGGCGCTGTCAATATGTGACAGCGCCATTATAAGCGCGATCGCGGTAAACTTTTACTTACCGCCCGATACCGGAAGTCACG